>NW_026571299.1:15276677-15461677 GCF_026225935.1 Boleophthalmus pectinirostris
CCAGAATTAAAAGCCCAGATAGAGACATGGTGATTTGATTTAATGGAAGACCCCCTTCGGAGACCACTAATCCGGCCAACGTGGACCGCTCCTGGCTCTGGCTTGCATCAGCTGGCCCCATTAGAATCATATTAGGATCATGTGTGTGGCTCGCCGAGGGCGCTGTGCCGCGGTGTGCCGTGGCGTGCCGCGGCGTGTCGTGCTGTGGTGTGGGTGGGCACGTATCATGTTATTATTGGTGTGTATCGAATGGGATTATTTGGTGATAATAATGTCCATACTCAGCAGGATGTAGCCTGTATGTTTAGTACACACGCGTCTGAAATCGAGCAAGATTTTGGGGAGTAATTATGCCTAAAACTAGAACACTGGTGATTTACAAGTACAAAAATAAACTGTAAATCTCAAACTTGAACAATCTGAGGTGAAACAAATGATAGATCTTGCCCTAACTCAACTCTTAAAGGGACAGTTCAGAATTTTGGACATAGGACCTCGTTTCCTAGTGAGCCAGAGCGTTGGAGACGTGTGGAGACATTTAAAAAAAAAAAATTCATCCAGTCCTTGTATTTGCAGAGGTCGCTGGTGCTAGGCTAGTGCATGTCAATGGCCATAGTTATCCTGCCGCTAAAAACAGTCTTACTCACTCCACAAAACACCCGAAGTAAATAATTATTACGCCAGACTGTCGATGTAAGTGTCTGTGTTTTAGAAGTAAAACCAACCTTGTATTTGAAGGATGTCAGAGCAGCATTGAGTTGTACTTCCTGATAGAAAGCTTGACAGCGGTGGACTGATATATGAGAAAATAGTCCCTCAACATGCAACGATTCATGCGATGCGAGGTTAGTTTTATTTCAAACATTATTCTATCAACACAGACATCTCCGATCTCCCTGGAGGCTGGCTGAGTCTTTGCAATTCTGGCTATTGTTCGATCCATTTGACTGGTAGTCTTCTGTTTTCTTCCACGTCTCTGGTTTGGCTTTCCATTTTAAAGCCTTGGAGATCATTTTAGCTGAGGAGCCTATCATTTTCTGCACTTCTTTATATGTTTTTCAACGTTTTAATTAAAGCACGCTGTTCTTCTGAAAAATGGCTGGCACGACCCATCTTTCTCAAGTTTTCAGAGAGAATTGCATGTACAACACGTTCTTAAATAAGGACCATTTGAATGACACCTGTTTCTTCACATAATAAATTACCTCACTGATTGAACTTCACACTGCTCTTATTTTGAACACACCCATTTCATTTATTTATTCAATTCCACAGACTCAGGAGCATTCATATCATGAATGTGGGGTCTGTTTGTTTCTTTGCATCTACAACACCTACTGGTAAATTATTTGCCATGTAATAATATGATTTATACCAAAAACTGTGATTGATCTGGTTAAGCATGTTGCACTGCTATTATTTTGAACACAACTGTACAAGGCCTGGATGGAATATTTTAAAAAGTGCCTCTACACGTCTCCAACACTCTGGCTCACTAGGAAATGAGGTTTTATGTCCAAAATTCTGGACTGTCCCTTTAAACTTCTTATACCATCACTAGAATAATTTGGATGATATCAGGTGTGGAATTGCCAATCTCTACTAAAGGTAAAAGGTAGCTGTTAACTTAAAAACTACCACTACATGATATCACAAGGTGGAAAGAACATTTTGAGCTGTCGAGACATAAGTAGAGTAATAATAAAGGGTTATTTTATACTTACTTTACTTTATATACTTTATATATAAATATATATTTATATATACTTTATAATAATAAAGACTCAATTATGTGTGAATGAAACAAAACACACCTGTGGGTATGTATGTTGCTATATGCTTAAAGCTCACAAGTGTCCAGTTTGTGTGATATAAGATATTTAAAACCTCTAGAAAAGCAAGTGACAGAACCTCTACCAGAAAAGTTACACAGTTCACCTTTAAATGTCTTAACAATTGTACAACCAACAGGCTCAAAACTGAAAGTGGCAGGATAACTATGGCCATTGACATGCACTAGCCTAGCACCAGTGACCTCTGCAAATACAAGGACTGGATGAAATATTTAAAAAAGTGTCTCCACACGTCTCCAAAACTCTGGCTCACTAAGAAATGAGGTCCTTTGTCCAAAATTCTGAACTTTCCCTTTAACTCTTATAATATCATGAGTCAGAACTTGTGTGTGTGACAGATCAGTTTTCACTCTCATGATAATCCATCTTCAGTGATCTGTTGAGTCCACAAAACTCCTTGTGCAAAGCTAAACATGTTGATTTTCTGTCAAAAAACAGCGCGGATAAAAAATGGAGGGTGTGGAGCTGTGCATTTAGTAAACCATAAAGCACCTTGTTTTATTGTCATAACATTGTGCCTTTGAGCTGCTGTGATTGGTCTAAACTCTACGGAGTCCCCTCTCTTCTGGAGGATTTCAGCTGTGCCACTCCAGATTGATATTAGAGTTAACTTTCTTTGGCACTCTATGAAACTGCCTTTTGCCAGATCCCGCCGAGCCCTGATTGAGTGACAAACTGATGAGTGAACTGTCAGTGCAGAAGCCAAGTTCTGCCATTATAAAGATACTAAGAATACATGAAATGTGAGCAGATCTAAATCATGACTGACGCTCTGATGAATTGTGATAACAAGTTTTTGGCCCATTTCCATTGTGAATGAAACGGGATACTTGAGTCAAAACGTGGTCTGCTGTGTGACATGAGCTACAAATAAGCAGCGGTGATTGGATCATTAAAAACAGTTCTACGTGTACAAGTGTTTGGCTACATTTATTGATGTAGCAATTAGCGCAGAAATGAGCACACACGCTAACAACCACGTCATAAACCTTTCATGTATTTTAAGTTGTCAAAGCCTGATTTCAGAAGCTAAGCAAGGCCGGGCCTGGTTAGTCCTTGGATGGGAGACCACTGGGAAAATCTGATGCCACAGTGGAACACCAGTCCTTAGGCAAGACACTTCACTTCATTAACATTTTTTAAGCATCTTTTTGGTGCTCTTTGGATTTTGTTTTGCATTAACAGGTTTTTCTGCATTTGGGAGTATAAGTGTATAAGTGTTCAAAAGGAAAATTGTTTGCCTATTGCAGGAAAATATTACTTTTATTAATTGATTGATTTACTGACCAATTTACTGATTTATCGAATGGTTGCTTTATTTATTGATTGATTGATTTACAAAACCATTCTAAATAAATCATTGATATTCAAATACTTGCTCAGTTGGTTTATTTGTAACTTTTTGCTAATAAAATATGCAAATATTGTTTAATGGTAATAATAATGGGCTTTAATATAATTGGTAGCCATTTGTTCTTAATTAATTTACCAATAAACATTGTATTAGGTTTGAAACGATTATGTTTGTGGGGATTACCACATTTGTGGGGTTTAATAATACACTACTTGCTTGTTCCCATTGCTTTGTCTGGAATGTTCCATGGCATGACATTAAACATATTTATTATTTACATGTTTCTATTACTCATAAATAGAGTAATTCCTTGTGTGAAAAGGGGTGACTCTCCACAGATCTGAAGTGTAATGTAGTGTAGTTCTGTAACCTGCTTGTGTCCTTCATGATAGATCGGTTTCACGTACACTGTGGAACATTCTACTCAAAGCAAAAATATTTCCATGGTGGAAAAGCGCAGTATGTTTTGTTCCACCTTGTGATGTCATGAGCAGTAGTTTCACATTAAAGTGTGTTATCCAAATTATTATAGTGAAGATGCATGGAGTTTGAAAACACAGTGGAACATTTCCTGCATTTTCCACATTGCCTAGTATGAAAGAGGTGAGTGTGTCAGTGATGTTGGTGGTGAGAGGGGCCGATGGTGCAGATTGGCAGCCTCACTTCTGTCAGTCTGTCCCAGGGCAGCTGTGGCTACAATAGCGGTTTACCAACATCGAGTATGGAGTGGATGAATAAAGCTCTGTAAAGCATCTTTGAGTGTTATAATTATTATTATGAAGTTAACGATTGCTTGACTATTAAAACTTGCTACCCAACTACAATCATTTATTTCTGAACTATACAAACTACATTATTTTATCTTATTTTATTTTGCTTCCTGATTAAAATGAATAGGACAGATTGTTTACATCGGTACGATGTGAAGAACAATTCTAGCACTCGAAGCCGGTAAAGGTCCTGTCTCAAGTAATTAGAATATATAAAAACTTCACTTTGACACAGCAACATTGTTCTAAATCAGAACAGAGCCTTCAGCTTCCTGTGTCTTGTACGATCAACTTCAAGATCAACAGAACAGTACATTTTAATTCAGCGTGAATAGACTCTTTCCTCACCTCTTACTTTTCAACAACACTTCTCAACATGACACCATTTGTTGTTGCAAAGGTAATTCTGATTGTCAGTCCAAAAATCACATTTCAGAATCACCCAAAGCGTGACCACCTCCCTCTAGTGCGAGCAGTACACTGTGGTTTAAGATGCATTCAGGGGCCGTCCGTGTTTACAAGCTCCTTCTCATTTACATTTAAGGCACTGTGCCACTGGCCCCACTCCGAGGCGCCGGTGACTGGGCAGATATGTGCTCAGATTGGTAAACATCTCCAGAGGGTTATAGGATTTTATTTTACAGATAAGGAGACAAAAGTGGAACCAAAAGCAGCCCTTCCTTCAAGATGCTCAATGTTTACAGTAAAAGAAAGATTGAATTAAAACAGTACGAGTGCAGAATATAAAGTGACAAATAAATACTGCCAGTGCCATCGTGTCTGTAGGCAAGACACTTCAACCAGCTTCAAGCCTCTAGTGTCTGATATTATGTCTAATGTGGAAGTCGGCCCCAAATACATCCATATGACAGCCCCAGTGAGCTTAATTTGACTGGAGATGTTTTTACTCAGTCTGAAATGTTATAAAGTATGGCAAAGTTTATGGTGAGCATCTTACAGGACACATCTATGGAGAGGCGACCCTACTCACAGTAAGAGTGCATGTTTTTCAAATTTCTTTTAGCAACAAAAACAGTTATTAGTACAATAAATGCGAAATAGAAAAGTTGAATGTGTGTATGGAAACAAGCAGAAAATATAACCATAGCATACATTATACTGTATTATTATTATCATGTCAGTCTCCAATTCTAATTTTAAAAATGCTTGTTTCTGTACAAATATTTTTCTTTTACATTTTGAACATTAATCATGCTCAAACTCTTCAATGGCACATTTTTATTTGAATTTGGTGGTGATTTTGAGTATCAAGCCCATTACTTACTATCAAAATCAAGCTGGAAATTTTAGTATTGTGACAACTTTACTTCTGCTTCTGCTACTACTACTCATTATTAAAAGTAGGCTATAGTTTTGATAACTATTCTCTTGAAAGTTGTGAACGCACTGCCAGTATTAAACATGATTTTACTATCTATTATATTTCTGTGCAAGTAGTAGAAATGACCAAAGCTAAAACAGTTCTTAAACAACACCTGTTTCCATGTAGATGTTGCAGACTGATGCATAAACAAGTAATTTGACCAAGAGCTGGTAATGACTCTTCTAAATAGCTAATAAATGCCATAAACAATGTGTTGTAACTATAGGAACAAACTGCAGACAGACTGCTGCAGTAGCTCAGTGGTTAGTGGGAGTTTTTGCCTATTCAAAAGGTGATGGTTTGATCCCCGTATGTCCTTGGGCAAGACACCTCAACCTAAACCTTCACTGAGTACAGAGTGAATAAATTATGTAATAAAAAACATATGCAATAATTTTTAATTAGTCTTGTCAACAGAATTTGTCTCTCTATAGTTAATGGTAATTGCTGCTTCCTCCTCCTTCAGAGATGTATAATCAATTAAATGAGTGTTTCTTATTTTAATGTCATGGCCACACTTGTATGAAATGAATTCTGGATGTATCATTTACCAAATAGAGCTTCAAACCTAGAGGATGATTAAATTAGAAAATTACATGCACACAAGTTATATAAGATAAACTATCAGAGACATTTTCTCATATGTTTCCATGGTTATTTACATTGTCAATTCTTCCTGAGGGGATCTAAACTATGATCTATAAACACAAATTGTGTGTAAGATAGACTGTGAAACATATGTTTTATTTTTCCGCTTCTTCAAAAATAGCAGCCCTTTGCTTTTATAACTGCTTTGCACATTCTTGGTATTACCTGACCCTGACAAGGCACGAACATCATTGAGAGAAGGCCAAGGGTTTGCATAACTGTCGACAAAGCAAAAGGGGGCTGAGTTATTTTAATACAAATTATAAAGAAAAGATTTCCTCTTTATATTTTGCACCAAATATTTGATGTCTTCAGTATCTAAAATGTAGAAAATAAACAAAACGAACAAAAAAACAAATGTCCGGACTTTTGACTTGTGGTGCTTCTACACTACACAGTAAATTTCCCAGTGTAAAAAAATCCATAGTAAAAGTTTTTTTACTCTTTAAGAGTATATATTACAAAAATGAGAGTGATACTCCCTCTAGCGTCCTTGTAAAAACACAGTGTAAGTCCTTCAGTGTCATAATTGCACTGAGAAGCTCCGC
Source organism: Boleophthalmus pectinirostris (assembly GCF_026225935.1). Taxonomy (NCBI): domain Eukaryota; kingdom Metazoa; phylum Chordata; class Actinopteri; order Gobiiformes; family Gobiidae; genus Boleophthalmus; species Boleophthalmus pectinirostris. The sequence continues at coordinate 15,283,235 of NW_026571299.1, forward strand.
CCCCTCAAACTCCTCTCAAACGTTTTCGAGTCCGCCATTTTTCCCTCCTCGCTTCACTTCGGCAAGTGGCTGCTAAAAGTCTCAGGTAAGTAGTAGTTTGGCAATTTTAAGTACATTTTAAGTATAAATGTGCCAGAATGGCTGGGCATGGCATAGTTATGCGTCTACTATGTGATATTTAAGACAAATTAAGCGGTTATATCGAGCCCGCGCGAGGTGCGGGTCGGCGGGCGGGCTAGCTAGTGTCGGGGGAGAAAAAACGGACACTCGCAATTTGAAAATGGTTCCAAATGGATAATTTTATTGTAAGGATTAGCATTGAAGAGGTAACTTTCAAGCATCACCGTCAAAAATAAGCATTTATTTTCTGTTCAATTCATTTCAGTAGTGACAATGACCAGGAATTAGACGGAGCCAAACACTGCTACGTTAACTCCCCGTCTCCGTCTATATCATGGTCATAGTCGTCAAATGTCTTCATTTGCTACGTGTTGCGACGAGTAATGATGTGCGTGACCTGAAACTATAACGTGAAATACTGTTTTGCATTGTTTTACTAATAAGTAGTTATAGGATCGAGCACAATTTGATTGAATCTGGACTGATAAAGAAGCGTAGCAGAGGCGGAGCAGGACGTAGTTTGTGACAAACCGGAGTTTTCGTGAGGATGTGCTCCGCTCATAATAAGCGCAATCGAATCGCGCCTGAGCACGGAAAGTCAAGCTCAGTATATGTGTCTAGTGTGAGTGCAAACGATCCATTTCCAGAACGGTTCAGTTTTGACCCGGTTGGGGGAGGTGAGCCAAAGTACGACACGTTATCTTGTTTACGCGCACACGCACGACTTTAGTGCGCGAGCCCGGTCAGGGCTAGGCATGGAGGTGAGCCAACAGGACTCGTATCGGCGTCACTCTTTTTAGATATTTCATCTTCTTGAACGTAATTTCCCGGCTCGAGCGTTAGAACATCAGATCGCCGTATATACGGTCTATGCTCGTCACGTACAGCGCTTTGTAATGACGTCATCGTACCGGTGAAGTGTTTTTATCTGTGCAGGTGCGCGTGCAGGCAACGAAATCCCCCACAGTCGTGCCTGAGGACTGGAGTGCTGGTGTGAGTGTGTCCAAAATAACGGTTGAACTGTATAGATTTATATTGTGTTTTGGCATTAGGGCATGTTCTGTCTTCTTTTTTCCAGGGTAAATGCTGCTAAACGTCCAAAAGTATGTTTGAATTCATGAGCCGAATCTGAGAGCATTTCTGGATGCAGGTAAGAAATATATAGGTTTCAACTTGTATCTGGTAGTTAATGTGAACAAATGTAAATTCCACAAGAAATATGCATAAACTGCTCAAATATCAGAACAGTACTAATCTTTACTTTAGCTGTGGTGCTGGCATTACAGCAACAAATTACACTGAAGAACAAAACAGTATAATTTTATTTTAATTTAGTGTCTAATTGCCATTTCTGATAGCATTAAATATAGCACACTGAGAAATCTGGTTGCAAATGAAACATCGCTTTGAAGTGTCTAAAACTTTCTGTGTGTATGGTAATAGTGCTGCCCTGAATACGTTTTTTGTTCTGACAGCCCAACATGTGGTTTGTTATCTAAAAACAATTGGGAAACCCTGTAATATTAACATGTGCAACAGAAAAATATATGTATTCTAATAATTTTATTGTCCCCAATGCATCACCATTGTTCAGTGGTTGAAACACATTTTATTTACAAATTGTTCATACTTTCTTTTTAGTATTTTTTAAGTTTGGTGTTCCAGCTGTGACAGAAGGTGTGCACGTCTATGACAGTTCTGGAACTGAGCTTGATGACGATGTTTTTGAGGATGTGGTAAAGGATCCTCAAACTGGTGTTCTGACCATCACATATGATACTGGTTCGTATTATATGTATAACATGATTAGACATTGCTTTGTCCACCCTTTAATTGTTTTTCATAACTCACTGATGGTCTGAGAACACAATATGTCTTTAATGTGTGTGTTACTTTTCTTCTTACAAAGGGAATGCTGAGACTGTCGCTTCTCCTGGGCCACGTGCTTCTACATCCAGCAGTTGTGACTGCCAGGACACAATCATCCTTCCTGTTAGTTCTGCTTCAAGGCATCAGTGATTGGGCGACAAGGCTAAGCATGTATGACTTGAGTGAAGGTGTACAACTTGAAAACTGTACATATAGAATAGCATATGCTGTACTTTTTGAAATGCTTGATTGTAATACCAAATTTATCTTTCCTTTTTATGTAGTTGGTGAAAGACATTCTTTCCAAAAAGCCTTAGGGCTAGGTTAATGCAGTACAATCGAACAAAGTCTTTGGCAGTTGACACCTGGAAAAAAATGGGGAACATTCTTGCTGCTGATAAAAATGGGTATGTTTTTATTTATTTATCTGCAGCAATTAATGTACAGGATTGGTAATTTATCTGTCTCATTTTGCAGTATATCTCCACTCAGACAAGTGAAAGAAAAATATAGGGATAATAAAAGGATTGTGAACTTGTTCCCCCATCTCTGGGACCCCTTCTCAGAAAATGGACATGTGAGTTATTTTTCACTATATTACCTTTTTTTCCCCTGATAAACCTTTTATTCTCTAAAATGTATGTATTTATTTATTTATTTTTTTTTGTTACACCCAGGAGCATTATTATGATGGTAGAAGTGACAGGGACTACTTGACCTGGAGGCTTAAATACATTCAAAGATGCAATGCTCAAGAAAGAAGATCAATTGAAGGTAACTTTAAAATACATCAGACAAAATATATTAAATTTGATGTCTGTTTTGTGCTGCAGTTATCTTGATTATTTGTGCATTCCAGTCTTCTCCACTGACTGAATGAGCGGTAAAGAACTTTTGGGAGGACCAACTGCCATATGGGAGTCCCAGTATCTTCCAGAGGCACCAGTGACTGAAGAAGAATATCGAGAGGCCATGTCACTGATGAGACACTCCGCTGATGAAAACACAGTGAAGAAGAAAATGAAGCAAAATTTTGCTCATTGTCAAAGCATGGTCCTGGACCCCCAGTTGTCAAGCAGCATACTGTCACACTTGCCTCGATTCAAAGACATCAAAGGACTGGTAATTATCAATTACAATACATTTTTAAAAAGGCACAGTCAGCTGCAAATTCATGTAGGCCTGAACTATTCTGTTTTCTCAATGCAGATTGAACAAGATTTTATTCTGATGTTTGTTGAGGATGTATCTGGAAAGCTTCTGGAGAAATGGCCAGCAATGTTCAAGGAGAAGATAATCAAGCAGTGCATAAAGCTTCCCTCCACCCCAAAGCTGGATGACCTCCTGTTGGCTGCAGATCCTCAGGAGGATGATGCTGGTGGTGCTGACTTTGGTAAGTTATTAGCTAACTTTTCAAATTCTTTGTTAATATGCAAATGTCACATGAGAATTAAAACTCAATTCAAAACTAACCTCTGTTTTTAAGTAAAGTAATTGTGTGCTTTTGTTTTAAAGCTGGCTTAGTGAATTTGCTTCAATTTTGCTGCTTCTGCTGCATCTTGCTCAAGGCTGTAATAAAATGGAGAAGATGTCAGAATTTCAAGCAGAAAAACATCTTGTGGTCTTCAAGAAGGTGTGCAGAGTTTCTTGATCATATCATTGAAATTGATGTTTGTTTCTAATCATTATTATGATGTCATTAACCGGCGTGCAGAATTGCCTCCATTTTATTTCTGTCTACAGATCACTTTTATGCTATTATTTAAAAACTAATCATCTTGTCTTTGTTTTTCAGTGTGGCACAAGTATTGAAGAGCATCTCGACAATATCACTTGAAGCACTCGCCTTGCATTTGGTACCCAAAGGAACAGGATCAGCCAGTACTTCATTATCCTGGACAAGACTCATCCCCTGTATGTCTAACTTTTCTTTAAGTGTTGAATTGTTCAAGACACTTTTTGTGCACATCATACCACACCATGTTGTACAACATGTACACATTCATTCAGACCACAATTTACAATATTGATGTCAGCAAGGTGAGGGAGATACCTCGTATTGCAGAAATAAGAGCAAGGTTACTTCATTAATGTTCATGTTTCTATGAAGTGCATTGTTTGCTGTGCTGAGTTTGAGTTCAAATATGCTTGTTAGTCATATTAAACAGTTTCATGGGTTTCTTCCAGAGACAACCCTTTGCCTTAGATGTGTTCAGGATTGGATTATGTAGGTTCCTTCTCTGGATTTAGAAAGCACTTAAATGCCAAGCACATTGACCATACTTTACTAGCTACTGAATTGGCTGATGTTGTCTGAGATGTTGGTGTTAAAAGTCCTATATTACGAACACTGACTCTTGTGAGATTTAAGCCATGTTCTAATGCTGTCACCTCCTCATAAATGCCTTTAGTTGTGTTTCATTTCATTCACACATGTTTGAGTAACCCTTTATTCTCTTGGTCTGTCTACATCTCCATTTCTCAAAATGTTCTGTTCCACCTTGTCATATCATGAGGTGGTAGTTTTCAAGTTAACAGCTCCTTTTATCTTTAGTTCAGTAGACAGGAAGTTTCAGAGCTCAAATGGTTCTAGTGAAGGTGTATGGAGTTTAAAAACACAGTGGAGCACTTCATGTATTGCCACATGACATCACAAAGTGGAACAGTATGTTGTGAATGGAACAAAACACAACTCCAGGTATATTTGTAATGAGGACAGAACATAGATCAGAAAATAGTGTAATATGGGTCCTTTAATTGTCAAAGTGAGGCACACACAGAAGCCATTTCTGTGACACTATTTTGACCAACATTTCTATGCTTTTGAGATCCAACGGCATCCAGACAAAGTTATAAAAGTTTTAACAGTGAACAAGTTGTATTACTATAAGCCATTTAATGTTCAATTGAAGTGTGTAACATTGGATTCATCCAAGTATGTTGTACCTTATTTTAATTTTGTATCTTTGGTCAATGTTTTATTTAAATGTTTTAACATTAATTAATTGACATATTTGCAATTTGTGGTTTTATTTAGTAGTGTAAATTTCAATCTGCTACTCGATAAATTAGTGAAATTAACTCTTGCAAGAGTAAATATGATGATTAAATTTGACCCTTACAAAGAGTAATTTTTACTCTATTGTAGTGTTATATGTGTTATTAAAATTACTCTAAGTGTCATTATTAACAACACAACAGAGTAAAAAATGAACACCACTATTAGTACTATTCACTCTGTGTAGAGTAAATAATCTGCCAGAGTAAAGTTCTGAAAACACTACAGAGTGTCATCTTACTCTTTAAGTGTAATTTTGACACTGAAAATTTTTACTCTGAAGCTAGAGTAAATCTTACTCTGTACAGATAAGGACCATATACACTCGGAAATAGAGTAAAATTTTACTCTAAGTGTTAATTTGACACTTGAAAATTTACTGTGTACAAGTCAAAAGTTTGGACACTCATTCAATGCTATTATTTTTACATACATATATATATATGTATATGTTTAATACTTTCTACATTTACATACAGAAGACATCAAATATATGAAGTAAAATGTATGGAATTAACTAGCTAAAACATTAAATAACTCTTGAATAATATACTGTATATTAAAAGTCTTTTATTCAAATCCTCAAATCAGCCACCCTTTGCTTTATCAAAAAATATTTAGCAGTTATTTAATTTTTTTTTCTTTTTTTTTCTTCCATATATCTTGTCTTCTGTATGTATCTAAAATGTAGAAAGTGGTAAAAAAAAAAAAAAATTTAAAAAATTGAACCTTTGACTTCAAGTGTATGTTTCAACAGCACCAGACAAAATTTTGGACACAGTCTTCCATTCAATGTTTTTTATTTATTTATTTATTTTTATTGTATTATTATTTTTAGAAAATTACATTGAAAAGGAGGGTGTGTCCAAACTTTGGACTGGTAGTGCATATACTGTATTTGCTTTTATATAGATCTAAAATGATTAATAGCAAAATACGGACTTGTCAAAGCCCGATGTTGTCAGATCTCAGAAGCTCAGCAGGGCCGGGCCCGGTTGGTGCTTAGGTGAGAGACCGCTGGGAAAATCAGGTGCCACATGACATAAGACTCACAAGAATCCATGATAAACAGCTCGTCGTCATGGTATAATGATTCAAAATAATTCATTCTTTGTTTCCATGGTAACACCTACTTTAAAGCTTCCATTGCTTTGGCATCATAAGCCTCCATGGCTTTGGAGTGTGACATCACAAAGACTTCAAAAAGAAGATTGTAAAGGTGGCTGACAGTCTGTACTTAGTCACTTGAAGTGATTTGCAGATCTTTTCACAGGAAAATGTCTACTCAGGACTGCGAATACAGATTTGGTGTTTTAGCCCCGAGGGTCCCCTTGGAATTATTACACAGGGGTCGGAGAAAATTCCCTGAGGTTGGTAGATGTAACCAACTCAGATCAACTGGAAGCAGTCTATCTGAGTATGAAAAAAGACCCCAAAGCCAGCAGAGTGACCCCACAGAACTCCGAACTCAAGTGTCTAAAGTGCGCCTGTCCCCCGTACAGCCCACTGGGCCACTTCCCAGTCTGGAGAAAAACTTTGTGTCAGTCGCTTTACGGGCAGCTAATATGATTGACAGGGATTGCTTGGATTACATGGGGCAAGCCAAATGCAATGAAAGACTGCACCGGAACCTGAGTGATAGCCGGCTTCTGGAGAATATGGGATTGGACAGTGCCTCAGTCAGCTCAATGAGATCCAACTACAGTGTGCTAAGCCCCATCAAGGCAAAGGACGTGAGGAACAGAAGCTTTTTGGAGGGTAGTGTGCTTGGAAGTGGTGCCCTTCTTGGAGCAGAGGAGTTGGACCGCTACTTTCCTGAAAGACAACTGGGAATCTATATTGCCACATGGAACATGCAGGGAGAAAAGGGGCTGCCAGTCAACTTGGATGATCTCCTTCTTCCAACTGATTCAGAATTTGCACAGGACATTTATGTTATTGGAGTTCAGGAGGGCTGCCCAGATAAGAGGGAATGGGAGACCCGCCTTCAAGAGACTCTGGGGCCCTACTACGTCATGTTGTATACAGCTTCCCATGGTGTTTTATATCTTAGTATCTTTGTTCGAAGAGATCTCATTTGGTTTTGCTCAGAGGTGGAACATGCCACAGTCACAACCAGAATCATCTCTCAAATTAAGACAAAAGGAGCTGTTGGAATCAGTTTTACCTTATTTGGGACTTCCTTCCTGTTTATAACATCACATTTTACATCTGGGTATTCCAAAGTCTATGAGAGAATTCTAGACTACAACAAAATCATTGAAGCTTTAGCTCTCCCAAAAGGTCTTCCAGATACCAACCTATACCGCTCCACACCGTCTGATGTCACCAAAAGATTTGATCAGGTATTTTGGTTCGGAGACTTTAACTTTCGACTCAGTAAAAATAGAGTGGAAATTGAAAACATTATAAATCGAACTACAGACAAAGACATGGGCTCTCTGCTGGAGCATGACCAACTCTGCAAGGAAATAAAGGATGGTTCAATATTCAAAGGTTTTCAAGAGGCCCCAATACACTTTCTACCAACATACAAGTTTGACATAGGCTGCGATATCTACGACACATCTTCCAAACAAAGAACACCATCATACACAGACAGAATCCTCTTCAGGAGCAGACAGTCTCATGACATTCAGGTCATTAAATACACCAGTTGCACCAACATCAAGACCTCAGACCACCGGCCCGTCATCGGAGTCTTCCAGGCCAAACTGAGGCCAGGCAGGGACAATATCCCTCTAGGAGCAGGACTGTTTGACCGTGACCTTTACTTGGGGGGCATCCGGAGAAGACTAACGAAGAAGAAGAAGCTGAAGAGGAAGGAAGTTATGAAAAACCAAAGCAGCAGCTCCATCTGCACCATCTCTTGAATCAATTCTGTTTGAACCAGAGAGGGATCACATTTTGGCCTAGGGAGGACCTAGAATATCAGGAACGGACTTAATATACATGGGTATACAATGGTTTCACATTTATTTAACTCTTAACTACACAACAGCAGGAAATGGTACATGAGCAGACAGCTCCCTCTGTTGGATCTTGGTTGAACTAAAATGCATTGGGAACTTGAGGGCAGGGACCTTGAGAACAGACACTACAGCAGCTTTAAAACTCTCCACTTTGCAAAGGCAAATGGTAGTTTTGTGGTTGCCATGTTCAAATAATAAAGAATCACACTACGTAAACAAACTGTATTTAAAGGCCATATGTTTATTATATTTATTTTATTTACATTTCTTTTCTTTACAATCAACTATAAACAAAAATTGACAAATAAGTTTGTAAATAAGTGTGACAAGTATGTTATGTTATTAATTTATTTATTTATTTACTATAAATAGGCCTAAAAGGAAGTCCTACTGTTTAAATATGGAATAGCTCAGGCATTATTCAATTATTATGAAATTGATTTTTGTGTGTTGCCATCTCTGATCCTCTTGCTCACACAGTGGGCTAGTTGACCCGACACCAGTCTGCCAGTCTACTGTCAGTCCAGCTCTTTACAAAAACTGCAGGAAGTGCATGGTTCTCCTGCACACTACAGACTTTACACGACGGTACAGCTACCGTAATCTAAAGTCTAGTTTTTGTGTCTGGTGAAACAAAGAGGAGGGTGGGATTTAGTGGAAGGTACAAGGCATCCGGGGATGCCTGAACTTCAACGGTAAAATGCACTAGAGCTTGTCATTGGTTATGCGTCTGAGCCGTGTAGTGCTCACTGCGGGTGCCTCTGGTAGTTTTGCAGATTTAAAGGCAAATTCGAGGGAGCTTCAAAATTTTTTTCTTAGCTTTTTCCTTACCTAAAATAATTACATTTGTACGAGCGGGAGTGGAGTTTATGACAATGTTTTTACGATCTAATTCTCTAACTTGACATGCTATGTTTGATTCTTTTTTCCAAATAGCTTTTTCAGACAATTTACCCTGTGGCCTGCTTGAGGTTGTTTGGGCAAAACGTTTCTGTGTTTGTGCAAGTTTTACATTGTCATTTTCAATTTCTGTAAAGTACAGATGGCGTCTTTCATGATCTTTCAGTCGCCTAGTCTCAAGAGAACTGGCTCTTGGAACAACCTCGTTCTTGCATCTCCCTGTGTATAGAAATAGTCTGTTGTCTTGAGTGTCGTGTCTGTGTTTCTGGGCAAGAAGAGGGAACACAAGGCGATTGTCAGCTACTGCTTGCTGGATCTCCTGCTCCACATATTCCTCATATGGATCATTTTCCGCAGATCGTCTGAGAGCTTCATTCTTTTCAGCCTCCAGCTTCCTGCTCTTAGCCAACAAAGTTCTATGTTGGAGCAGTTGTGCTTTGGCCTCCTCTCTATACTTGAGTCTCCTCTCCATAGCTTTCTGTCTCTCTTCTTCCAATAGAGCCAGTTCTGCTTCATTCTGCTTTTTGAGGAGTTGGACAATGTTCTCCTGCTGCGCCTTCTTACGCTCCACTTCAAGGACGGCTTTGTGGCGGAGAGATTCTTTGTTATAGTCAATAACTGCTTTTGGTCCTGTATCTTCTTTTCTCTCTCCAGCTGGTACCTGATGACTGCTTCGTGTTGTGGCAGGCTTCCCCCCGTGTACTCGCACACACGCAATCTTTCGGCCCTCTCTTGCTCTTGCTGTTTTTTGAACTGGAACAGGGCCGATCTTCTGTTTCTCTGAAGGAGGAGGAGGTGTGGGTTGAAACATGAGTGCAGCGCGCATGCCTTCCCCTCTACCAACCTCAGGGAATTTTCTCCGACCCTTGTCTAATAATTCCAAGGGGTGCTGTTCTTTGAACTGGAGCAGGGCCGTGTTATCTTGGTCCACTTCGGTGGCCAAAACAGCACTTGGAAACTCACTGAATCTACCCTGGGCCCTCAGAATCTTCATTCGGGTGTTTTCAGCGATCTTCTGTTTCTCTGAAGGAGGAGGAGGTGTGGGTTGAAACATGAGTGCAGCGCGCATGCCTTCCCCTCTACCAACCTCAGGGAATTTTCTCCGACCCTTGTCTAATAATTCCAAGGGGTGCTGTGTTTTGAACTGGAGCAGGGCCGTGTTATCTTGGTCCACTTTGGTGGCCAAAACAGCACTTGGAAACTCACTGAATCTACCCTGGGCCCTCAGAGTCTTCATTCGGGTGTTTTCAGCGATCTTCTGTTTCTCTGAAGGAGGAGGAGGTGTGGGTTGAAACATGAGTGCAGCGCGCATGCCTTCCCCTCTACCAACCTCAGGGAATTTTCTCCGACCCTTGTCTAATAATTCCAAGGGGTGCTGTGTTTTGAACTGGAGCAGGGCCGTGTTATCTTGGTCCACTTTGGTGGCCAAAACAGCACTTGGAAACTCACTGAATCTACCCTGGGCCCTCAGAGTCTTCATTCGGGTGTTTTCAGCGATCTTCTGTTTCTCTGAAGGAGGAGGAGGTGTGGGTTGAAACATGAGTGCAGCGCGCATGCCTTCCCCTCTACCAACCTCAGGGAATTTTCTCCGACCCTTGTCTAATAATTCCAAGGGGTGCTGTTCTTTGAACTGGAGCAGGGCCGTGTTATCTTGGTCCACTTCGGTGGCCAAAACAGCACTTGGAAACTCACTGAATCTACCCTGGGCCCTCAGAATCTTCATTCGGGTGTTTTCAGCGATCTGTTTCTCTGAAGGAGGAGGAGGTGTGGGTTGAAAAAAGAGTGCAGCGCACATGCCTTCCCCTCTATCAGCCTCAGGGAATTTTCTCCGACCCTTGTTTAATAATTCCAAGGGGACCCTCGGGGCTAAAACACCAACTCTGTATTTGCAGTCCTTGGTAGACATTTTCCTGTGAAAAGATCTGCAAATCACTTTAAGTGACTAAGTACAGACTGTCAGCCACCTTCACAATCTTCTGACTTTTTGAAGTCTTTGTGATGTCACACTCCAAAGCCATGGAGCCTTATGATGCCAAAGCAATGGAAGCTTTAAAGTAGGTGTTACCATGGAAACACAGAATGAATTATTTTGAATTATTATACCATGACGACGAGCTGTTTATCATGGATTCTTGCGAGTCATGTCATGTGGCACCTGATTTTCCCAGCGGTCTCTCACCTAAGCACCAACCAGGCCTGGCCCTGCTGAGGTGAGAGACCGCTGGGAAAATCAGGTGCCACATGACATAAGACTCACAAGAATCCATGATATACAGCTCGTGGTCATGGTATAATAATTCAAAAGGCCATATATTTATTTTATTTACATTTCTTTTGCATTGTTTACGGACTAATAATTAAATAGTAGCAAACAGTATGGATATCAGCACCTTTGACTTAAAATGTGTATACTCAGTGTTTAAGGCTTAGACAGCTTTGTTCATTGTAATGCCATATATATATATGTCATTACAATGAACATATATATATATTATATATATATATTAGAGCCCGGCCGATATATCGGCTGGCCGATATTATCGGCCAATATGGGCACTTGGAGACTTGCTGATATGGGCTGATATTTCACGTGGGCATGTTATATCTCGTTATAAAGCTTAGACATTATGTTCATTTAATTAATCCAATTTACAGACAGATAAATGTCCTAATATGTGGCTCCGCATCAGTATTTATCTACTTTGTAATTTGTCTGTGTGTGTCCGTACTGTCCCTGAACACACCACCAGAGTGACGTCACTTCAATCGCGTGTGTTTTACACCCGCAGCCGTGCGCAACACTGAGATTATTTTCTTTTTCGAACAATCGGTTTGAGTCTGGATTAAAAGGACATTTATTAGTGCAGACTTGTGATGTGAGGAGGAGCCTGTGTGAGCGGTGAGTGTTGGAAATACATCGACTTTGAAGCTAGTTTAGGTTTTGTTAGCAATTAGCTGCTGTAGCTCCCGCACATAAACAGGCTGTTTTCTATTGGTCTATTGTAAAGTGACTACATTGGCCGTATATTTGTTACTGGACCTGCATTGATATGTAAATGAGCTGTGAATAGACGTGTGAATGATCCACATTTATGCATATAATTAATTACCGCGGTGCGCACGTTTTTACGGCTAAAGGCTAATAGCGATAGTTTACTAGCTAGGAGTTATGGGTCGGTCGCGATCGAAGCGGCTCTTAGATCCGGCTCTTTGAAGCGAACAATGGGAGCATGTTTCTTATTGGGAGCCGTGTTTTCTCTTTTTCTCACTTTTTCTCTTCATGCCGCATGTAGACCCGTAGTAGTTTGACAGCAGCAGCGGCTGAAAACGAAACTTTCAGAAATCTGCGTGTGCATAGGATAAAAAAAGTGCATATTTGGCTGCAGTTCAGCATAAAATGAATAAACCAGGACTAATCTTGGGCTCGAGTGCAGGAGAAAGATAGAAACCGAGTCCTGCATTCAGTCCTGGTTCAGTTCTGGTTTAGTCCTGCTTGCAACAAAACAATCTCAAGAGTCGCTTGGGAGCCGAAAGAGCCAGCTGCTTTAGTGAGCTGAGCCGGTTCTCCAAAAAAAACTGGAATACCCATCACTAGCAGTGACAGTAACAGTAGCTAGAATGTGATGCAAAAATGCCATTAGGCCAATCTACTGTATGTAAATATGATGTAAAGAGTCAAAATAACAATAAATGTTGCCTAAATAAACCCAATTTAGAATTCACTAGAGCCAAACCTGTTTTTTAATCAATTCAAGATTTACAGTGAATTTTTACATCACTAAATATATCGGCGATTATATCGGCTATTGGCAGCCCCAACTCCCATTATATCAGTTTCATATCGGCCACAACAAAATCCATATCGGTCGGGCTCTAATATATATATATATATATATATATAATATACCAGAAGCTTTTTTGAGCGAAAACATTTCGCAGCTTATCCAAGCTGCTTCTTCACTTCTGGTCAGATGCTGGTGGATACTGCCTTATATTTGCCTGAAGGGAGGCGCTAACTACACAGAAACTACTTTGAAAGTAACACACCTAGTTGTTTACAGTTTCTGTTAGTAAGTGCATTACATTAGACAAAGCTAACAAATAGAGCTTTGTCTACTGTAATGCACTTATTAACAGAAATGCACATTTGATATGCACGTTTTTTGCATATCCAAGTAGCACTCCTGCCCCCAAAGCTTTGCAAAGATCCACTGCTTAATTTGTAAAAACATTACTTTTTTACTTAATCAATGCAACTGTGACTACTATTTAATCATTATTTAATAATGCCTATACTATTTAATAGAGCCTGACCGATATATCGGTTGGCCGATATTATCGGCTGATATGGGCAACTTTAGGCATATCGGCTATCGGCCGATATTTCACGTGGGCACGTTATACCTCGTTATAAAGCTTAGACTCTCTACATTCTGTTCATTTAATCCAATTTACAGACAGATAAATGTCCTAATATGTGGCTCCACATCAGTATTTATTAGTTAATTAAAATATAATTTTTCGTCACGTCATCCGCCCGACCCGTGGATTAACCTCGGATTCCGCGGTTGTAACCGCAATCCGCGCATCTCTACCCTGAACACACCACAGAGTCGCGTCACTCACGTGTGTTTGTTTACATCCGCGGACACAGATCTAAACACTGAGATTATTTTCTTTTTACGGACAATCGGTTTGAGTCTGGATTAAAAGGACATTTATTAGTGCAGATTTGTGATGTGAGAAGGAGCCTGTATGAGCGGTGAGTGTTGGAAATATGTCGACTCTGAAGCTAGTTTTTGTCATTTGTTATGGGTTAGCTGCTGTAGCTCCCGCACATAAACAGACTGTTTTCTATTGGTCTGTTCTAAAGTGACTATATTGGCCGTATATTTGCTACTGGACCTGCACTGATATGTAAATGAGCTGTGAACAGACGTGTGAATTATGACATTTGCGCATATAATTAATTACCACGGCGCGCACTTATATTTATGGCTAAAGGCTAATAGCGCTAGTTTCTTTACTAGTTATGGGTCCGTCACGAACGAAATGACTCTTAGAACCGGCTCTTTAAAGGGAACGACGGGAGCCTGATCCTTATTGGGAGCCGTGTTTTCTCTTTCTCTCACTTTTTTTCTCTTCACGCCGCGTGCAGATTCGTGGTTTGACAGCGGCAGCGGCTAAAAACGAAACTTTGAGAAATTTGCGTGTACGTAGGATTAAAAAAAATAAAAATAAACAAGCATATTTGACTGTAGTTTAGCATAAAATAAATAAGTCCCGGTTTAGTCCTTTTTCAGTCCTGGTTTAGACCTGGTTCAGTCCTGATTCAGTCCTGCTTTAGACGTGCTTTAGTCCTGCTTGCAACAAAACAATCTGAAGAGCCACTTGGGAGCCAAAAGAACCAGCAGCTTTTAGTGAGCTGAGCCAAAAGAGCCGGTTCTTTAAAAAGAACTGGAATACCCATCACTAGTGTCTAGAATGTGATGCAAAAATGCCATTAAGCCAACCTACTGTCTGTAAATATGATGTAAAGAGGCAGAATAACAATAAATGTTGCCTAAATAAACCCAATTTAAAATCCACCAGAGCCAAACCTAAGTTTTTAAACAATTCAACATTTACAGTGAATTTTTACATCACTAAATATATCGGCGATTATATCGGCTATCGGCAGCTCCAACTCCCATTATATCGGTTTCATATCGGCCACAGCAAAATCCATATCAGTCGGGCTCTACTATTTAATTTAAACAACATATATGACATTATGTGTTTATAACAGTGTATAATAATCAGATTAAAATGATTTTTTTTTTTTTTCTCTTACTGTATGAAGTATTGAAAATTTATCTTTACTCATTAGTCCGGTTCCTTATTCTCATTTTTTGACCTTAGTGGGAAGTTTTTGGGGATTTGCTAACCTATATATTTTTGGAAAGGTTATAGTATATGGAGTCAGAAAATCAATGTTTGCATTTGCCCAGATGTCTTTATGGCGGCCATATTGAATTTTTAAAAAATGGCCGCCAAAAATCGCTTTTTGGAATATCTCAGCCTCTGAATAAGTTGAAATGTTGATTTTAACTGCTAAACCCACATTTTCAGGGTCAGGGATTCAAATGGTGCTATTTACAAACCTGTAAGACCTACCCACATTAACCCTTAAATGCATAAGTTGGTCAAAAATGACCCGGTTTGGTTGTTTTCTTGCAGTTTCATTGTGATATTTGCATGTAATGCTCCATGTTCCTCCAAAAACATGTTTTTTTTTTATTAGCCGATTGAAATACTTCAACAATATGGGTAAAACAAACTGTAAACATCACATGCAGTTGGTCAGATAACTCAGAGAGTTTAAAAGTAGCTAACATTAAATGTGTATGTTGGATCTCAACACACATTTAGACACAATATGATTATGCAACGTTTTTATTAGATATTTTCTATACATCATCATTATCATCATCACTTTCATACAACCATAGACCGTATCTATGAGTGGACAGATCTAACCCTGTAGCCACCATGTGCCAAATAGGAAGTTCTCCAGGAGGCTCTTCCAGCTCCTTCTGACTCTGGGTCTGACTTACTTTAGGATCTTGTGGCTCCTCTCTCTGTGCCTGCTGCTGTGAACCTCGACATTTTGGTCTTAAAATGTTTGTATGAACCCGCTCTACATGATCCAGATTTTTTTTTTTTTTGCTATTTTGTCTGTCAGAAAAATCCTATTCATAATATAAAGCCCGTGGGCGGATGAGATCCGTCCTGAGTATTTTAAGTCTCTGGATGTTGTGGGTCTTGACTGACACACCTCTTCAACATCGCGTGGCGGTCAGGGACAGTACCTCTGGACTGACAGGCCGGGGTGTTGGTCCCTCTGTATAAGAAGGGGGACCGGAGGGTGTGTTCCAACTACAGGGGAATCACACTCCTCAGCCTCCCCAGTAAGGTCTATGCCAGGGACTGGAGTTTGCCCAAACAGTCCACATGTGCTTTTTGGATCTGGAGAAGGCATTCGACCGTGTTGCTTGTGGTGTCCTGTGGGGGGCGCTCTGGGAGTCTGGGGGGAGCCCTTTGCTAAGGGCTGTCCGGTCACTATATTACCGGAGCAGGAGCTGTGTTCATTGCCGGCAGTAAGTCAGACCTGTTCCCGGTGCGTGTTGGACTCCCCAGGGCTGCCCTTTGTCACTGGTTCTGTTCATTGTATTTATGGACAGAACTTCTAGGTGCAGTCAGGGGCTGAAGGGGGTCTGTTTTGAGGACCACAGGATCATCTCTGCTGTTAGCAGATGATGTTGTCCTGTTGGCTTCATCAAACCAGGACCTGCAGCACTGGGGCGATTTGACCCGTGTGTGAAGCAGCTGGGATGAGGATCAGCTCCTCCAAATCTGAGGTCGTGGTTCTCGACCGGAAAAAGGCGTCTTGTTGTCTCCGGATGGGTGGAGAGTCCTTGCCTCAAGTGGAGGAATTCCAGTATCTCGGGGTCTTGTTCATGAGTGAGGAGAGGATGGAGCATGAGATTGAGAGGTGGATCGGTGCAGTGTCGCCAGTGATGCGGTCGCTGTATCGGACCGTTGTGATGAAGAGGGAGCTGAGTCAAAAGGCAAAGCTCTCGATTTACTGGTCAATCTATGTTCACCTATGATCATGAGCTCTGGGTAATGACCAAAAGGACGAGATCGCGGATACAAGCACTTGAAATGAGCTTCCTTCGCAGGGTGGCTGGACACTCCGTTAGAGATAGGGTGAGGACCTCAGTCACACAGGAGGAGCTCGAAGTAGAACCGCTGCTCCTCCATGTTGAGAGGAGCCAGATGAGGTGGCTCAGGCATCTGTTCCGGACGCCTCCTGGACGCCTCCCTGGAGAGGTGTTCCGGGCATGTCCCACCGGGAGGAGACCCTGGGGAAGACCCAGGACACGCTGGAGGGACTATGTCTCTCGGCTGGTCTGGGAACACCTTGGGGTTCCCCTGGAGGAGTTGGAGGAAGTGTGTGTGAAGAGGGGACTGCTGCCCTCGCAACCCGTCCCCGGATAAGCGGAAGAAATGGAATGGAATGGAATAATATAAAGCCTGGCTCCATATTCACTCCTGTAACCATGAACATCATGAGCCTCATAGTGTTGAGCACTGCTCAACACTATGGGCGTATATATATATATATGTATATATGGTCGGATCATATCATAACATCTTCAGGGCCTTTGCGAATACCTTTTGATAGCAAATATAAGCAAGACCGCAGCGTCAAAAAATGAGCAGGACACCCCTATTTGGACGACCCAGGAACCAGAGCTCGGAGCCCATGGCCAGGCCAGAGCTCGGAGCCGGCAGAGCTCGAAGCCCATGAAACTCGTAACCCGGACGAGATCTGTCCATTTTGTTGAACAGTAGCTAATGTTTATTAAACAAATATATGAAATAAGTGCATGTGTGCTTTGCTTCATTTAGTTTTCTTTAAATAATTCATGTCATGATGGCCAGAAATTGGTCCTAGTGAAGGCCCAGGGTCCAGGTCCACGTTTCTCCACTGCCAAATACAATGGTGACTGTAGAACTGCACACCAGAAACTAAAGATTTAGCCTGTACTGACATGTGTCAGTGCAGTAGCCAGTGCCAGAATGATGATGATTCCCAAGCCGTGTTGTTGCATAGACTGTATAAAAGAAGTGGACTAAGCGAGTGTGACCCACAGAGTTCATCGCTGCTCAAATGAAGCTTGAGATGTTCACTGTTACAGGAGCAAATCTGGAGCCAGATTATCCTATTATGAATAGGATTTTTTTGACAGACAAACTAGCAAAAAAACAAAACAAAAACAAATTCAGGATCATGTAGCGCGGGTTCATATAAACATTTTAAGATCAAAATGTCGAGGTTCACAGCAGCAGGTACAGAGAGATGAGCCACAAGATCCTAAAGTAAGTCAGACCCAGAGTCAGAAGGAGCTGGAAGAGCCTCCTGGAGAACTTCCTATTTGGCACATGGTGGCTACAGGGTTAGATCTGTCCACTCATATATACAGTCTATGGTTGTATGAAAGTGATGATGATAATGATGATGTATAGAAAATGTCTAATAAAAAGGTTGCATAATCATATTGTGTCTAAATGTGTGTGCTGACATCCAACATACACGTTTAATGTTAGCTACTTTTAAACTCTTTGAGTTATCTGACCAACTGCATGTGATGTTTATAGTTTGTTTTACCCATATTGTTGAAGTATTTAAACAGGATAATAAAAAAGAAAAAAAACATGTTTTTTGGAGGAACATGGAGTATTACATGCAAATATTACAATGAAATTGCAAGAAAACAACCAAACCGGGTCATTTTTGACCCACTTATGCATTTAAGGGTTAATTTGGGGAGGTCTTACAGCTTTGTAACTAGCACCATTTGATTCCCTGACCCTGAAAATGTGGGTTTAGCAGTTAAAATCAACATTTCAACTTATTCAGAAGCTGAGATATTCCAAAAAGAGTTTTTTGGCGGCCATTAAAAAAAAAAAAAAATTCAATATGGCCGCCATAGAGACATCTGGGCAAATGCAAACATTGATTTTCTGACTCCATATACTATAACCTTTCCAAAATTATATAGGTTAGCAAATCCCAAAAAAATTCCCACAAAAGTATATAAGGAACTGGACTAAATGGTGCAATGTGTTATCTTTTTGAGGGTCTGCCACCTGCTTGTTTCCATGGTGATGTTATTGTTTTGTCTGGTATGGCATTTGACGGACCAATCTTGCAAATGCAAGATGTAAAAACTCAATAATATGAGCTTTTATTTACCTAAAGACTTTCATTCTTAGTGTTAGTGTTCTTCTTTTCCACAGATCTGACACGTAACTTGGCACTGGGATGTCACCTGCTCCATAGAGTCTAAAAAGAGATAAATAAGTGCAATGCCATACAATATCTCTATAGAAAGAGCCAGGAGAAGGACCCTGGACCAAAAAAGTTACACAGTGCACCTTTAATAACTGCGGGGTTGACATGTTGAAAATGAAATGAAAATGAGATGAGTGAGTGAGATGTGTGGTCTGAGGGTCTCATGAGATCAGGACAGACCCTTGAGCCACAGTTTCATTTACAGCTCTGATTTTGGAGATGGGCACAAGTGGATAAGACTCAGACTCTGCCCTGGCATCATCTCCCTCAATTAACAGTTTTACGACAAGAGCAGCCAGAAGATTTAAACAGCCAATAAGGGAAGCAGTATTTCAGATTTCACTTCCTAAAGAACATTTACTTGAATTTTCATTGAGTTCAATAAAGCTAAAAGTCAAAGTTGAGACGTTCGATGCCGCTTGCAGCTTTACTTCTGTAATTTTCTTTGTTTCATTTTCTTAAAGGTGCACTGTGTGTCTTTTCTGATAAAGAGTTCACCCACTGCTTGTCTCCATGGAGATGTGATTGCTTTCACTAAAATATTCCACAATATGTCATTCCAAATTTTCTATCTTGCTTTTATACAATTATAAAATGTGTCAGTGCTAGAAATGAATTGGTGCTTTGTGTGGGGGTCACCTTTCCACACATCTGACCTGTGACACGGTCTGATGGTGTATCCTGCTTATCTCCATGGAGATAACTTTCATGCCATAATGCGGAATATTACAGACAAAGCAATAGCTCCACCTGAAATGTTACTGAGTACACTTTTAATGCCCAACACTAGGTGGAGTAGAGAGCAAATGCAGAAACTGTCATTCTTTATTTGAAATTCATGGACATTATTTTTGATTGATTGTGTAGCTGATGACTTACTCACTGTGGATAGAAAATAACAGACTTCGTAATGTACTAATGTACTACGCCAAGGACAAACTTCAGAGTCAGTTAGCAGCTGTCACTTCCACTATACGCTTCAAACAATCCTAGTATCATTTACATAATTTTGTTTATCTTTCTCTTTACTGACACTATACTCAGGGTTCCCGCTCTTTTTCACTCACAAAATTTCAAAACTTTCAAGACTTTTTCATGACCTAAAGTGAATTTTCCATGACTTTACGTCACCTACATGTGTAAAATTAAGCATAGTTTTAGGGCTAAATATGAAATGTTCACCCTTTCCACTCACCTTATGGTTTGGTATTATAGTTTTTTAACATTGAAAATACTGTCAATGCATTTATTGTCGTCTCTTCTAAACAAAATGCACATACATTCAGAAATAATCATAATAGCCTAATGATAACTTAACAGAACGCTGTAGTTGCGTGAAAGAGATGCGACAATTCCAAGACTTTGTAAGTTGTCCATTAAGACATACAGTAAATTAATAAAGGCATTTTATTTTAACCAGTGAGTGCCTTGGGTTTTTTGCATCTTTTTACTGACTTCCCTTCCCAGAGAGCACCACTGAGTTGGATCTACTGTGTATTATCCTCTGGAGGTCCAGTGAGCGCTTCTTCTGAAACCTTTTTTTAATTCCACGACGTTTCCAAAACTTTCATTGAATTTACAAATTTCCATGGCATTTCCAGGATTTCCATGACTGTGGGAACCGTGTATACTGCAGCGATTGCTTTCTTGATACTTTGCATTGACATCGTGCTCAGGGTGTTCTACATATATTTCTATTTAGCAAACTAAGCCATAAAAAAGTTTTAAGACCGTGAAAACAATGGACTCAAACAATTCTTGACCCGTTTTTTGGTTTTGGACTGTAATGTTATTTGAGAAGCACAAATCATCTCGCCCCTCGCAGTTCTATCTTAGTTTTTTAAGGTCAGATTGTGTTGAAACTAAACTCAGATTAAAGTCTAACTTGAGTAACCGTGCTTCAGACTGAGCAATGCCTACAGTTAGCCTCACACCCCCAGGAAAAGTTGATGCCATCAGCTGCAAAGTATCACTAAACTAACTTAAGGCTGCACTGTGTAATTTTGCTGGTGGAGGTCCATCACCCTCTTGTCTCCATGGAGATGTTATTGCCTTGCCTCGAATGTTCAACAGATATTAAACCGACCTATCTTCCTACGGATTACAGCGATAGAGAATCCCTATTGTTTAAAATTGAGCTGACGGGCAGGTAATTTGCTGTTGAACTGTCAGATCACAGAATTCTTGACCTGGTTTATGGTTTATATACAGTATATCTCTGTAAATACTGGACAAAACTGGCCAAAGTTCAGTGTCTTGTCTGTCAGTATAAATCAGCTAAAGTGAAATTGCTTCAGGAAGTTGTGCCCATTATTCAGCCTCAAAGACTTGATCGTTGTCAGTTTCATTGCAAAAGGAATACGTCGAAAACATGCATTCTTAAAGCGGACAAAACACTTAAACTCTGACCACTACCACATTTTAAATAGAGATGATAGACTAGGCAGTGTGATTGGTCTAAGATATATCTGCAACTTAAACGCCGCCCCTGTGTGATGTCACCAGCTACTTGGAAAAAATAGGACAGACCACTGGCGACTAACCATGCTGACGCCACCCAGTTTCATTTCTCTCCAGTGACTAGGTCAGGAATCGGAATATACTGGACTGGTTGCATGAACCCCAGAAGTGTGAGTTCGGGCACCAGCCAATCAGTGCAGAGCCATACATTCTGTTTTGGCAACGATTCCCAAGATCGAGGATTTAAAGCCGGAACAAAAAGAATGTTTGGTGAATTTTATCAAGGGGAAAGATGTTACTGCCCTTCTTCCTACGGGATTTGGGAAAAGTTTAATATACCAGTTAGCCCCATTAGTGGCGCATTACATACGTTACAACCAAATAGCAGCAATTGATTAAATTTTTAAAAAGTACCCGCCTACTGTCGAGCGAACGAATTCTACTGCTGCAAGATCAGACGATTTCTATGAAGTGAAACTGGCTGATTACCTAGTTTGCACTAAAAAAAAAAAAAAAAAAAAAAAAAAAAAAGCTACACCATTAAAACACCAGTGTGGTAACATGGCGGGGGGGGGGGGGTGTGATGTCCCGGGCCCCTCAGGTTTCAGGGGCTCAGCATTGGACCCTCTTCCTATTAATTTATATTAGAGGGGTCCCCATGTTTCTTGCCCCAGAACCCCAAATTCACAAATTCACAAAGTGAATTTTCCATGACTTTATGGCATGTGTTTCTACATGTGTAGAACTGATCAGACATTTAGAGCTAAATATGAAATGTTAACCCTTTCCCCTCACCTTATGGTTTGGCGTTAGTTTTTTTAACATTCAAAATGCTGTCAGTGCATTTATTATATATCGTCTCTTTTAAACAAAAAGCACATACGTTCTGAAATAATCATAATAGCCTAATCAGAACCTAAAATATACTAAAATTCCATGACTTTTCTAAAATTGTCAATGGATTTACAAAATTCCATGACTTTTCCAGGACTTCCATGATCGTGGGAACCTTGAACTTGCCACCTGCCCGTCTCCACAGATACATTTACCTCCACGCTACTGAACACTCAAGTCAAAGCAATAACATTCCCATTATAAAACACAGCCTGATAAAATCTCTTAACCCATGGACCATACACATGTACAAGGTTGTGATGGCGCATTTTGCTGATAGCTCACCCTGGTCACGTCTACACCCTGCTGACCAAAATACAGCCACTTATCTAGAAATACCCAGCACCGGCACAGTCATTCACACAAACTTCACAGCTAGTGTTCTGGTACAGTGACTAGCTTTACGCCAGGTTTCTGCAGGCTGTATATACGATGAGTAAAAGCATTTCTTCCAGTAATGGTCATGGCTTTGTGTGAGAAGGTCATTGGAAGAGCGTGCTTTGTGCGGTGTATTGGAAAACATAACAGCTGGTTAATGGTAAAGCTGTGTTATATTACAAGGGTACATAAGTTGTTCTCTATGCTTCAGCTTGTTTCTGAATTCTTCTAATATTGAGATTATGAAATTCAGATTAAATTTTATGTAACAATTTAGACTGAACCAGTCTAAACTGACCAGACCAGACCAGACTGAACTAGGACTAAACTGGTCTCAGTCCTGGTCTCGGTTACGGTCTCAGTTACGGTCTCAGTCCTGGTCTCGGTCTTGGTCTCGGTCTGGTCCCGGTCTAGTCCTGGTTTCAGTCGTCATCTTGTCCCAGTCTGGTCCCAGTCTCAGTGTCGGAATGGGCCCAGAGGTGCAGCCATGTAGACTGTCGGGTGATCAGGAGACCAGACCGGGACCAGACTAGGACTGAGACCGGGACCAGACCAGGACTGAGACCGAGACCGAGACCAGGGCTAAGACCAGAATTGAGACCAGGACCAGACTGGGACTGAGACTGGTTTACACCTGGTTTAGTCCTGGTAGACTTGGTTTTGTCCTTTGTGATGTCATCAAGCAGTAGTTTTCAAATTAATAGCTACCTTTTACTTTTTGTTTTGCAGAAATGGGCAATTCTAGGCCTGACATTATCCAAATGAATCTAGTGAAACTGTATGAAGTTTAAAAACATTGTAGAGCACTTCCTGTATTACCACATGACATCACAACGTGGAAGTATTTCCAGTTTGAGAGAATAACAGCCTAAATATGCAGGTTTTGTGTGTTGAACATGTGTGAATAAAACAAAACACAACTTCAAGTCTGTTTTTGATCAGGAAACATTATAACAGAAAAAAATAGTGTAATATGAGCCCTTTAAACCATGGCTCGGGTAGGCAAATGGCAACTCTTCTGTACGATCTCAAGTTTATTTGTTCACCTTATACAGACACTAACTAAAAATGCGAACTTTCTCATTGCAGCATAGGATAGATATCTAAAAAAAAGCTGCTTAGTGACTTGCCAGCGCCGTACCGGTCTGCTTCACTGACACTCTGTGATGGATCAGGTCTATGGAGAGAATGAACTACCCCATGGGGATCAATAACAGATAACTTCACTTGACACAGCCCAGGCTTGTGGCAAAGGACAAACAGAAGTGTAGGGATTGGTGTGTTTCTTAGCAACAATACTTGTTTTGAAAAGGTGAACACGAGGAGTAAACGGTTAAGACGGTAAAAATGAAAGCGATGCAATTCTGAGAAGTACAGTTTATACAGTAATTGCTACAAGTCTTTAGCAGAAGGCTCCTAGTGGGATTTATCGATTTTCGCGTCCTCAAAAGCAAGGACATGATTATTTTGAGCTGTGATTTTAAACCTAAATTCCAGCAGTATTATAACAAAAAAAAGTACAAGTTACTTCTAATTCCTGGTGGCAACAGTGGCTCAGTTTGTGTGTGTTTGTGCACTGATCAGAAGGTTGAAGGTTCAAATCCCACTCAGAACTGTCACGAACATTGACCCACAGTTTGGCAGTGCGATTAAGACAGATCAATGTTGTTGATGTGTCCTTGGGCAAGACACTTAACCCACCTTGCCTCTATGTCTGTGTAGACTGGTGTATGAATGTGTGTGTTAATGGGTGCCTGGACCCTTGATGTAAAGAGATTTGAGTGACTAGAAGGTGGAAAAACGTTATATAAAATTTTTGGACAATTTACCATTTCCATGTGTTATCCTAAATTTTACTTATCCAAGTTTGTCTCTATAATCCAGGGGTCTTCAACGTTTTTCAGACCAGGGACCCCTAAACTGATGGAGAGCTGGAGCAGGGACCCCCTACTACATAAATACAATTGTGTTTTATATTAAATTGGGCCTAGTTTTCGTACATTCAGTACTAGAGGGGTATTTCATCAAAGTTGCTTAACAAGCCTAGTGCCTCGGCTCAATTTCATTTTTCTCCAGTGACTAGGTCAGGAATCGGAATACACTAGACAGTTCACAACAACTCCGGAAGTGCGAGTCCGGGCACCAGCCAATCAGTGAAGAGCCGTACATTCTGTGTTGGCAACGATTACCGAGATCGAGAATTTAAAGTCGGAACAAAGAGAATGTTTGGTGAATTTTATCAAGGGGAAAGACGTTATTGTCCTTCTTCCTGCGGGATTTGGGAAAAGCTTAATATACCAGTTATCCCCATTAGTGGCGCATTACATACGTCATGACCAAATAGCAGCGATTGGTTAAATTAAAAAAGTACCCCCATACCGTCGAGCAAACGAATATTAATGTTGCAAGGTGAGACAGTTTCTATGAAGTGAAACCGGCTGATGAATCGGGCTATAACAAGTCCAGGCTTATCCTAAAATCCTGAGTTGAAACTAGCTCCATCTCCAGTTTAAGCCTTAACTCATTCTGTGACAGAAATATGCTTGAGTCTGACCAAAGCCTAACACCGGTCTGGAAGTTTAAGCTGTACTTGTGTACTGTGTGCGTTTCCAGTAGCTCTGAGAAGGCCAGAGCAATGGAGCAACGACATCAGGGAAAATAGGCTCAAAGTGCGACTTTTTTTTAAATGATCTGATTAAACGAAAGAGGAGCCACGTTGCGCACGGACAAGAGTTTGATATGGGATACTGAACTTTTCCAGTCATTCTGATCTGAGGGGCAAGAGGAAAGACACGACTCCCCCCTCCTCACCCCTGATTAATGCGCCTGGGAAATGAAGTTGCCTGACCCCTTCTTGTACGTGCGGAGCTATCGTTCCTCTGCGCATAAAAGTAAAGCTATAACGGAACTCTTCACATGTAGCCTAACAAGAAATGATAAAAAACGGCTGAGGTGTTTGCAGTTTGACAGAGAGCGAGAGACGAGGGAATGAAGCGAAGAGGCAGACGTGATGAAGGAGCAAACAGACAGAACCCGCTGAAAACCAATTCATCCTCATCCTTCAAAAATTAAGAAATAAATACAAATAAAAAAAAAAAAGTCTAATCAACCAACAACCTCTGCTATAGACCCTTTAAAAATAAAAAGCTAACTCTAAATTCCTGAATGGAAGCAAAAGTGAAGTGGAACATAAATCAAGGGAAATTTGGCAAATGGAAATCTCTTCGATACATGATATCGAGTGATATCAGAGCCTGGTTTGAAAACAACTGTGTTTTAATTTATTTGTTCTATTAAAAAGAGAACACGACAGACACTTAGACATTTTTGACAAAGGAAAAGTCCAGACATTTAGGTTTTACTGGACAGTCCTTGCAGAAAAGTTGAGCCACTATAATTTGTCACTTCATTTACAGATATATTACACATTTAATCTTAAATTCTACAATTTATGAAGCTCAACTACAATATTTTTCCACCCTCATCACATAATACTTAATAATTATCATCAGTATCATTAATCACGAGTACTTCAAGGTGCATTGTGTAACTTTTCTGGCGCTTTTCTCCTTGGATGTGTTATTGCTTTGTCTGGAATGTTTAACAAAATGGTATTAAACCTTCATGGAGACAAAACCAGACCAAGTTACAGGTCATATCTGTGGAGAGGCGACCCCACTCTCAGTCAGAATGAGTGTTTTTGTCTGTATTTTTAAGCTATAAAACCACCTGTAATTGAATAAATGTAAGGTAGAGCTGTTTAATGTCATACTTTGGAATATTCCTAGC
Organism: Boleophthalmus pectinirostris; assembly: GCF_026225935.1. Taxonomy (NCBI): domain Eukaryota; kingdom Metazoa; phylum Chordata; class Actinopteri; order Gobiiformes; family Gobiidae; genus Boleophthalmus; species Boleophthalmus pectinirostris. The sequence continues at coordinate 15,309,579 of NW_026571299.1, forward strand.
CAGTCTGGGGCCACCTAGTGCCTCCGCTCAATTTAATTTCTCTCCAGCGACTAGGTCAGGAATCAGAATACACTAGACGGCTTTCAAGAACCCCGAAACTGTGAGTTCGGGCACCAGCCAATCAGTGAAGAGCCATGCATTCTGTGTTGTCGACGATTCCCGAGATCGAGGATTTAAAGCTGGAACAAAGAGAATGTTTGAATTTTATCAAGGGGAAAAATGTTATTGTCCTTCTTCCTGCGGGATTTGGGAAAAGCTTAATATACCAGTTATCCCCGTTAGTGGTGCATTCCATACATCACGACCAAATAACAGCGATTGGTTAAATTAAAAAAGTACCCGCCTACTGTCAAGTGAACAAAATCTAATGCTGCGAGGTCAGACAGTTTCTACAAAGTGAAACCGTCTGATGAATCAGGCAGAGCAATGGCATATCTATAGAAACAAGCAGGTGACAGACCCCAAACCAAAAAGTTACAGAGTGCACCTTTAACAGAGAAGCAAATTCCCTAATGTGTGTACCTTAGACATTCAAAATTGTTTATTTTTTGTTATAATGTTGTAAAACTATTAGCATTTAGATCAGATAATCCTTGTAAATATAAGATGTCAGCTTCACTTTGGCTCCAGTCACCTTCATTACAGAATTTTTAACACTCTGATGATGTAGGATTTAAAGCATTACAATTTATAGCATCCCATAATACTTACGCAATGATCAGTACTTAAGCCGTAGACTTACCCACCCAGCGCATATAGACATTTCACTGATCTTCTGCTCGTAGTATAGAGGGGAACACTCCTGTTAAAACTCATTACAGCTCTTAGCATTGGGGCTAATTATCTTTTGGTAAGTGGTCTGGCCCGGCTCTAGCTTTGCCTCGTACATCTTATCCCAACATAATTGCGTTCACTAGACCCTCGTATCCCTCATTTTCACATCATTACTCGTCATCCATCACAGTCTTCGGGAAAAAAAAATTAAACTCTTTACTGCGCCACTTGGAGAATGGATTGGAGAATGCCAAGTTTTCATGTTTTTCTAATTATTACTCGATTTGGTGGGGTAGTACATGTGGTAAATGTTGTTTGTTGTTTTAAATCAGTTTAGAGGTAGTAAAAAGTTGAAAACAAAACAACAAAAATACAGGGCAGTGTGACAAATGAAGCTCAGTGAGGCTAGCAGTTATGAGTTGAAATTGGAATTAGGAATTGGTCAGAATAAAAACACCAGGATCATGTAGAGCGGGTTAATACGAACATTTTAAGACCAAAATCACAAGGTTCACAGCAGCAGTTACAGACGGAGGGGCGACGTTTTTTCAATACAAAGTGAATTGGAGTCTGAGTCGATGGAGCTGGAAGCGCGCCCACTTCCTATTTGGAAGCAATGTCCATTTATATATACAGTCTATGTCATCAGTAGGGAAAATTCCATCCAAAATTCAAGAACAATTTATACACAAAAGAAGGCATTTTTCTAACAGTTTAAAGCTTCATTTAAGATTATATTAGTGTTGTAATGTATTTCTATTAGTCTAATTGCAACTGTAGTGCTATCTAGACAGGTTTTGGCCCTTGTTTGCAAAACAGATATCAGGTATCAAGGTTCCCACTCTTTTTCACTGACAAAATTTCAAAATTTTCCATAAATTTTTCATGACCTAAAGTGAATTTTCCATGACTATACGGCACCTACATGTGTAGAACTGATCAGACTTTTAGGGCTAAATATGAAATGTGAACCCTTTCCACTCACCTTATGGTTTGGTATTAGTCTTGTAACTTTCAAAATACTGTGAGTGCATTTATTGTCTTCTCTTTTAAACAAAAGGTGCATATGTTCAGAAATAATCATAATAGCCTAATGATAACTTGACAGAACACTAGTTGCGTGAAAGAGATACTAAAATCCAATTACTTTTTCCAAAACTTTCATTGAATTTACAAAGTTCCATGACTTTTCCAGGCCTGGAAAATGACCAAATTCCTTAACCATGGGAACCCTGAGGTATGGAATTCCATCTCTATCTGTCATATGTGCTGTCCATGTCCAACCAGGAAGTAACATTATAAACTTCCGAAACAAGTATTAGTAAATTATAAAATAAATGTAAAAGTATTAAGGATTAAAAAAATGTAGTAGTAGTTCATTTGAGATGTTTTGCAGTGGGCAGTGGTCCAAAGTTATTCCTCACTTACTTTATGCCTTCTAATCATCCTAATTATTCACTGTAATGAGTTTAAAAGTGCTTTTCACAAGTGTCAGAGGCAAGGGTGGAGTTTTGCCACAACACACTTCCGGATTCTCAGACAAGAAAACACTTTCATTGATGCTGCTTATACAATATATCTTTAATAGTAATAGTTTGTAATAGTTTTACATGGACAAAAATCAATGCAGATCCTTTAAAGGCCCTATACTAGGCAAAATTGACTCTTGTGAGCTTTAAGCCGTGTCATAATCCTCAAAAACATACCTTCAGCTGTGTTTTGTTTCATTCACAAATGTTTAAGTAACTCTTTATTACTAGTTTGTCTACTTGTCCAAAGCCCAAAATGCTTTGCTTCACCAAGTTAACAACTCCTTTTACCTTTAGTTCAGTAGCGATGGGAATTCCAGGACTGAAATTATCCAAATTATTAAAATGAAACATTTAAAACACAGTGGAGCACTTCATCATGACATTACATCACAAGGTGGAACAGTGTTTAACAAAATAACTAATCAAGATTTGTGTGTTAAACATGTGTAAATGAAACAAAACACAACTCCATGTCTGTTTTTGATGAATATAACAGATCAGAAACAGCATAATATGGACCCTTTAACTATGTTTTAGTTTAATCTAATGCACTTTAAGGCGTTGGCGAACTAACAAAAGCGCTGCATCTTTCCATGGGAGTGACCAGGGCTTTTTATATCCCATTGGCTTGGCATTGCAGAGTGGGCTGTGTTGTTGCCAATAAAGAAGGATGAGACATTTTAATTAAACGGCTGCATGCATCTGAAAACACTGATCACTGGGATGCAGGGGTGGATAAAGTATGCGCTGGTATTGGCAACATCAGTGACAGTTTCTGTGTAGTAAGCAGTGGTGGGAGAAGTATACACTTTTATGTAACTTTTCGAGTAGAGGGCCCACAACCTACCTGAGTCTATGTTGATGTTTGTGTTTTTTCCTGCAATTTCCTTCTATATAATTTAACTATCTCCATGGCAACAAGCCCGCCCATATCTCCAAGTTACATATCTGTGGAAAATAGAGCTTGCTCATAGTAAAAATGCATGTGTTTGCTGTAATTTTAAGAAGTTAAAGTGCTTATAATAGAATAAATAGAAGATATATTTGTTTAATGCCATAATGTGGAACATCCTAGACAAAGCAGATGGTGGACCCGCCATCAAAAAAGTTACACAGTGTACCTTAAGTAATAGTACAAATACTGAAGCAAAAACAAAGAAGAAAAAACTAAAGTAAAAGCGAAAGTATAACATGAACAAATCTACTTAAGTAAAAGTATTAAAGTACTTGTTTAAAAATGTAAATAGGTAAAAAGTAAAAGTATTTTGTGCAGATTTTGAGATCTAATAAAGCTTTAAATGTAGTGATTTTGATACAGATTTCTGATGCATTTTGTTCAACAGAAACGAACAAATCTTTTTTTTTTTTTCTAGCTGTTTTTATTTGTATATTTTTGTTCCCTCAAACTATGAACATGGTCTCTCTTTCAGCAGGCCTCAAACTTTAATTAAAAAAATGTTTACTTTTCAGTTCAGTTCAAAAATGTACTGGAGTAGAAAGTAGAGATACAGTATCTGCTCTCAAATGTAGTGAAGTAAAAGTAAAAAAGATCCATTTATGTAAAGTAGACACCTACATTTTTTACAGTACAGTACTTTACTACTTTTTAACTTGTTACATTGCACTACTGGTAGCAGCGGTGGGGACTTGCAAGTCGTGATTTGGATTCGAGCCAGATTTGAGTCATTATTTTTAGGACTTGAGACTTGACTTGATAAAATGAGCTAAGACTTGGGACTCAACTTATACTTGAAGGTCAGTGACTTGGGACTCGGACCTGAGGCCTGTGACTTGAGAAGCACTTTTAAATCTGAATTCTTTCAGTTCTGACCGTAATGATTCACAGTAAGATCTTGACATAAAAAAAAAAAAAAAAAGAACATTTCTACAACTCTTATATAGTCTATAAATACTCATATATAAATATACTATGATTTTTTTTTTAAGTACAGTTTAGTTTAAAATTCATATAAATTGCACAAATCTAAGCCATATTTTGCACTTTGGTTTAAAGACTTGAAATGATTTGAAGCTCAAAGTAGACAACCAGGGCCAGTGACTCGAGACTCGACTTGGACTTGTCTGTATTTCACTTGGGACTTGACTCGGACTTGAGGTCAAAGACTTGAGACTTACTTGAGACTCGCAAAACAACAACTTGGTCCCACCTCTGACTGGTAATAACTTCTATAGAGATTTATACAGAGTAAACATCATCTAAAAGAACGATATAGACTTCCTTTACGGCACTCATTTGTATTTGCCAGTAGGTTTAAGACACTGGCTTAAATACTTCGATGCTTAAAAGACTATACAGCAAAGGGACTGATGATGGACTCCACCCAAGTATACTGCCGCTGGGTTATGTTTTTGCATCGCATTATTCCCCTCAGTCAAGAGACAAAAAACAGATTAAAGCTCCTATATTATGCTAAATTGACTCGTATGAGCTTTAAGACATTATAATGTTGTATCCAGCTCAAAACAAATCTGGAGTTGCATTTTGTAATCCTTTATTCATCAGTCTGTTTACTAGGGGTGTAACAATAACCGAAATATCGTGATATCGTATCGTCAAAGTTCTCACAATAATAACGTGGACCATCACAATATATCGAATTACAAGTCTCTGCTTAAATTAAGAGTTATGGTGCAGCAATAGCTAAAAAAGACAGAGGAAACTACATAGACCATGATCCTTTGCTCCATTTCATGAAGAAATAACAGTTCTAAGCACTTTTACATATTAGTTCTTTGGATTAGGTCACGGCATTTTAAGCGGAAAAAGTAGTATATTAACAGTTTTGTTAGCCTCCACAAACTATTGCAATAAATGTGAGATGAGAGTTGTATATCGTGAAAATATTGTACCGAGAGATTTGGATATTGTTACACCTCAAATCATGAGCCTCCCCACCATATTGTGATCTTTTGCACGATATCGCAATAAATATCGTACTGTGACAATATCGTATCATGAGACTTAGATATCGTTACGCCCCTGCTCAGGGTATCCCCAGGTTTGACAACCCCAAATTTAAGACCTTTTTAAGACCATTTAAAATGAAAATTAGGACCAACATCGCACCACTTGTGCGAGCGAAAAACATCAGATCCAATTCTAATAATGATCAACCAACTACTATATCTAGAATTTAGGAGCGACTGTGGATTAAATTTACACTTCCCCATGATCCATCCAACGTCTTCATCCACTCTACTGATTGTTTATTCATTGCCGCCAGCACCAGAAACCAAAGTATTGTTTGAACATACTCCAAATTAGATATTCATTCACATTACATGAGTTCACGTTGTTGTTTTTTTCTCCCTCCATTTAACTTTGTACTGCAGTTTGGTTAAGTTTACAAAAAAATAGGCTAATGAAATTTAAGACCTTTGATGAAAAAATACAAGTTGGACAACATAATTTAAGACATTTTAAGACCTTAATTTAGGAGCATGAAATGTAAGACCTTTTTAAGACTATTAAGACCCAGCGGCTACCCTGACAGTGTTTTAACCCCCACAAAATATCACAATAAATATTGTACCGTGAGATGTATATTGTGAAAATATCGTACCAAGAGATTTGGATATTGTTACATCCTTAATCGTGAGCCTCGCCAACATATCGTGAGCTTTCCCACACAATAAATATCGTACCGTGAGGTTCATACCGTGACGATATTGTATCGTGAAAGTGGATATTGATACACCAATACTGTTTACATCTGTTTACATTCAGAAAATCAGATCAGAAAATAGTGTAATAACTGCCCTTTAACAAAAAAACATTGCAAAAATAATGATTGAATATGACGTGCATTACAGTTCAGATCTGTGGAGAGTCTCCCCATTCACAGAAGGAATTGTTGAATTTTTGAGCAATAGAAACACACATAATAAATAAATGTAGATGGATATGTTTAATGTCATATATTAATGTCCACGAAGACAAAAAAGTAGCTGAAACTCCAGCACAGAAGTTACACAGTGTACCTTTAAGACTTAAAAAATTACAAATACATTTCATTACCGCAAAGAGTCCTGGCACTGAACTTTCCCCAAACCACCATGTATCCCTTTTTCCCTTTTCCCTCGACTTCCTTGCCAGAACCGAACGTCTATATCATCTAATCCTGTTACATAAATTGCACCAAACAGCAAAAAAGATCTGTCCTTCATCTCCACAGAGAAAGACAAAAGGATCGCGTGCAAACCTGAGATAAGACCAGAACGTGTCCGCACCAAAACAAAGCCAATGTTTGATTTTAAATGTATTTTTTAATCCCCGCATCCGCAAATAGCGTTAATCCTAGAGGAAAACAGGTATGTTTTCGAAATTTGTTCAAAAGCAAAAAGGGACTTGGCTCCGATCGAGAGCTGGAGAGGGGTCAAATTTGATATAAGCCTAGAAAACGCTACTAAATGCTCGCTTAATGTATCCCTGGTCTATTCCTTTGGCAAAAAATAAGTGCACGTTGGGATGTCGGGGCCAGCCAGTCTAAGCACGCTGTTAATATCATGTATACACCATTGCCCCCTAGTGGATAAATATGGTAACGGTGATTAACAGATAGAAAGGGGAATGAGAGGCATGCCAAGTCCAGTAATGAGGTTTTAAAAAGGGTTCAACTGTAATGACCTTTGTATTACTCATGAATTATAAGTACTTTTAATGAGAAGTGTATAAATCAGAGTTGAATATGAATTGCATTTAATTAGGTGGGTGAAGTTATTTTTTCTGTCATAAGCAAAAAATTAAACGAGAGAAAGAGCGAGGACGGCACTGAGTAAAGTGTGAAACTCTGAAATGTTCTATATGACCTGGACCACTGCAATTGTAGAATAATGTTGAAACAGTGCATATACTACTACTACTACTACTACTACTGTTAGTGCTAGTACTGCTGCTACTGCTGCTTCTACTACTGTTGCTACTGCTGTTATTACTACTTCTACTGCTTCTGCTTTTGTTGCAACTGTTGCTACTACTACTGGTACCAATACTACCGCTATTATTACTACTACTGCTGCTACTGCTGCTTATGTTACTGCTAGGACAGCTACTACTACTACTCCTGCTGCTACTACTACTACTACTACTACTACTACTGCTGCTACTACTACTGTTACTGCTAGAATAACTACTAGTACAAGTACTACTAGTACAACTACTACTAGTCAACTACTACTAGTTCAGCTACTACTAGTACAACATAGTACAACATAGTACAACTACTACTACTACTACTACTACTACTACTACTACTACTACTACTACTACTACTTCTTCTTCTACTGCTAATACTGCTGCTACTACTACTGCTACTGCTACTACTACTAGTGCTACTTCTAGTACTGCCACTACTACTACTGCTGCTACTACTACTACTAATACTGATGCTGCTACAAATACTACTACTGCTGCTGCTACTACTACAACTACTATTGCTGCTGCTGCTATTACTACTACTACTACTGCTAATACTACAATTAATACTTACTGATACTGCTAGAAAAGACAACTGCTATTACATAAATGTACACAAAAATATGCCCTAATTCAGTTCATTTGAGACTTAATACAATTTAGTCATAAGATATTTGCAGATATTGCCCTAGGTTTCTTGCATGTAAAGCGCTTTGAGTGCCTTAAAGGTGGAAAAGTGCTGTATAAAAATGTGACTATTTACCAAAACTACTGCTTCATGACATTACAAGGTGAAACAGAGCATTTTGAACTGTGGAGATGTGGACAGAGTAATAATAAAGGATAACTCAAACGTGTAAATGAAACAAAACACAACTCCAGGTATGTTTTTGATGAAGTAACAACATTTTAATGTGGCTTAAAATTCACTAGAGTCAATCTCACATAACAAGTTAATTGTATTACTCTAGTCACAATACAAGACTGGTTGTGACTGGAAGGGCATCTGACATACTCTAGAAAACCTTTGAATTTCAGATTTGTACTTCTCTTATTAAAGTTAAACCGTGCAACAAAATCATATTTCATTTCAAATTTGCATAAAAAAAAGATGCCCAGAAATTCTCCTTACTGTCCTTTTTAACTTCAAATTGAATAACTCTGGTATTTTACCTTGTTGGCTGTTCCTGCTAGTGCTGCTTAGAGAGGTGAAATTGTATAATACTGTATAATTGTACATTAGACGAGGCACCAGGGCACCTCTAGTCTGTCGTCTAAATACAGCAGATAATGTCCAATAGGAAAGAGGAGGAGGAGGAAGAAAGAGGAGAGATAGACGTATTCACTGGCCTTCTGGATTTCAGCTTAAATATTTAATGTGTCAGATTCACAGACTGTAACTATAGCACTATCAGAGCGGGTTCAGAGGCTCCATCCAACTCATTATCAGTGGAGCGAAAATCAGAGCCATTATCTGCTCTGGTCATTTAAAAAGAACTGTCTGCGCTATAGGAGAGGAATTCTAAGGCATTATAAGAAGTTCTTTTTTTTTTCTCATCTTGGTGTGAGTTTTGACCATTACAGAACAGTTTATATAAAAGTATGTTATAAGTTTAAAGGGCCTGTAGTACATGTTTTCATTTCTGATCTGTGTTATGATGTTGTTTCCTCATCACAAACAGTCCTGGATTGTGTTTTGTTTCATTCACATGTTTAACACACAAACCAATATTAGAGTTTTGCTCCACTGTGTTTTTAAACTCCACACTCCACACTAGAATCATTTGGATAATTTCAGACCTGGAATTAACTGTCAATACCAGGGGTGGGCAATTATTTTTTCCATGAGGCCACAAACAGAAAATAATGTGGAGGGCCGAGCCAAAATGCTTATCTCAGTTCTGCTTAATATGAACCATATTTCTTTCTTTAGCTGGTAAGACTGATAAAAGAATACATATCATATACTCTTACCAGTCTTAGATGATGGCACAAAAAATATAATTTAAGAAAACACCTCTAGTCTAGTGCCGCCTATTGCCGAAGCGTTGCACGGTTTGTCCTAATAAATCTCTCAATTTGCAAGTAAGACGGTGTGTGGGATTTTTCTCCATGTTCTTGGGCTGCTCCCTCTCGCCCAACGCACCTATCTCAAGTAATTGATGTGCGAAGTTCTCATTCTTTTAAGAAAACACCTCTAAAATAAACACAATGTTGCTTTAGTCCATACATGAGGTAAAATTATAAAATAAATGTATTTTGTAATTCCAAATAATCTGAAACAGGCTGGTCTGAGTCAACCAAAGGACCGTATGTGGCGTGGGAGCTGCACAATGATCAGGTCTGGTCTATACAGAACAAAAGTAAAAGGTAGCTGTTCACTTGAAAACTACTATGACATCACAAGGTGGAACAGAGCATTTTGAGGTTTGGAGATGTAGACAGACTAACAACCCAGGATTACTCAAACTTCTTTTGTCAAGTTATCCAACAGTGAAGTATGTAGAAAGCACAAATAACAGCAAAAATACACTCACTGCCGATAAGAAATAATACAAAAGGAATGGATATTTACTGAAAACAAACAGATCAAAGTTAAACAGTAACGTCTACTTAAATATATGCATGTATTTTAAAGTGCACTATATTGCTTGTCTCCATGGAAACTGTAGTGGACCAAACACAGAAAAGCAAAGACAAAGTATAAAAATAACTTAAAATTTAATAAAAAAAAAAAAGTAATTTAACAAAGACTCAAATTAGGTAAATCATTAAGAAAAAGCTGGATCCACCTGGGGTAACTTAAATTAAACTGAACAGAACAAAACTAACCCAACCAGACAAAGAACAGGGGTGTTTAAATGCATGAGGACCAACTAAAACTGAACACAAGAGGGGGGAATTACACAAAATAATTAACTAAAACTACTAACTTAATCAAAGTAACAAGAAGGCAAATATGTAGAATACAGAAAATAATAAATTCTGCATGGGTGGTCTCTGCCAAAGGTCCTCCGTCTGGCAACTCAAAAAAAAAAAAAAAAAAAAAAAAAGTAGTGGTGTTAGATTACTGATATATATATTTTTGTATTGTTACCTGCTGATCTAGATAATGTAATCTCATGCATCAAATCAGTTAGGCTTTTGTGCATTTTGTAGTTTAAAGTAGAAGTACAACATCGTTAACATCAACTCCAGATTAATTAAATGTATGCGCTGATCTTCTCTCAGTTTGGGTAGAATAATCTTTATATCTATTGTAACCAGACGCTCTATGGTCGTCCAGTGCTGATGTGTCTGTAAGGCAGGTTTCAGGATGTGGTCTTCTTGAGTGATCGCTCTGAGGGGGGTTCAGATTCTGCCCCGGAGCAAAAGGCACAGCAACCCGACCCTCCACCTCAACCTCAACCCCGACCATCATCCTGCCCCCGACTCATTTCATTTGTGTAACCAGACAACCCAATGCACACAACACTGTAGACACCACATCAGCAGACTGGGATAGAGCTCAACGTGATCAATGACTTGGTCGAGCTTAAAGATGCACCGTGTAACTTGTTAGGTAGAAAGGTTTAATATCATACTATGAAACATTCCAGACAGAGCAGTAATATCGTCATGAAGGAAAGCATCTGAAGGACCCTCCACCAGAGAAGTTACACAATGCACTTTTAAAGCCACTGTACTTCATTTTAAATTGTTTGCAGCAACTCAAACGTGTTCCTCACTTGGTTAATGTATTCCTAGCATCCTAATTATTCACCACTATAAGTTTATAAGAGCTCTTCACAACTTTGAGAGGCCAGAGCAGAGGTTTGTCGCCATGGTAATGATGATAGCAACTTGCATACCAAGCAAATCAGCGCAGCAGAGGATAAATATGCTTTAGCATTAGACGCAGACCCTAATAACTGCTTTTAGCACTGTGGCGAAACAAAAATTTACTTTTTACATGGAAAAAAATGTGTAGATTCCCTTTAATGTTTCAACCATGGGACATTTAGAGACACTGAAATGCTCTGGAACATTTCATACACAGACATAATGCAACACTATTGATTTAGTCCACAGGGAATAAAACTGCTGAAGAAAAGTTTAAATTGTAGATTGAAAAAATAAACTTGATTTTTTGTTTTAAATGTTTGTCATTTACTTTTATTTCTCATATTGTGTCATTTATGTATATATATATATTGAAAATTCAGGTAAACTATAAAGATCACTTATATCTTCTGCTTAAGTTTGGACTCAACCTGTGAATTAACTTGGATTTGGTCAAGACAAAACACGACTTGTCCTGAGGGTTTGCAAAAGATTGTATTTACACTCTTTCAATAGACTACATGTCTTTTATTGCCCTTATTGCCTCATTTAGAGTTAATTTTATACACAGTGCGACTAGGGCATTCTGCGTTTTTGCGGCGCGTCTTCAGGCAACAGTGCGGCAGGTAACCGTGTCTTGAGCGTTAAGGCGTCGAACCTGTTTCAGAAGTTCTAAATCCTAAACTTATGGCATTGGACACGCCGCATCATCCAGTCAGGGACGGCTATCCCGTGATGTAGCGACGTCATTATCCAGAAGAAGACGAATAAATAGAAAGACCCAAGAACCACAAGCACCAGAACCAGAACCACAAAGAAATCTATGCAATGTCATTAGCAGACGATAAACATATACATGCCGCAACCACTGAGCTGATCACCAAGTCTACACTAGAACTAGACCAGGACTGAACCAGGACTGAACCAGGACTGAACCAGGACAAAGCCAGGACTAAACCAGGACTAAACCAGTGTCATTAGTGAAGTATTAATATATACACTCCACCACCGCTGCCAATTGCCTCCCCTGATGTGTTTTATGTAATAAATACATTAAAGTCACTCTCAAAAGGGAAGACAAGGCACTCGAAGACCGCAGCGGACGCCCTGGACAAGTATTCAAGGTCAAGTATTTTTCTCCCTTTGGTCCACGGCATCCAAGACACACATCGGGGGCATCTAAACTCAAATACAAAAGTGTCCAAATAGAGACATCCAGGGCGTTTTTTTGACACTGTGGTCTAAATACAGCATTAGACCTGGTTTTAGCCTTACAAAAGTCCTGTTATAGACCTGGTTTAGATCCGGTGACACTCAGAAAGGCCACTCTTCTTTTTGGTGGTGTGAAAAGTTTAAGAGCCACTGACCTATTACATTATTGTCAAAATCACAATAGGTATAGTTATATTGACCTCTTATTATGCGTTTATTACATTTACACTTGCCCAAAATGATTTACCCTTTGGATTTAATCTTGAAACCTACTTGAGTAAGTGCTACACATCTTTACACATGCTAACACGTCCATGATTGCTTCTCCAATGCTACTGGACTACTGCTACATTATGCTAAATGAATATGTCTATTGATTTAAATCTCATATACAGCTATTAGCTACATGACCGCAATGCCCTGTATAAATACACAGACATGAACTGCACTCAAGGACTGAAATGAAAAAAAAAAAAAACGCCAAATCTCCGCTATATGACTACTTTTCTCTGTACAAGTATTCATAAAAAGTACTTCTCATTTACCTGGTGCGCCCTTACAGCTACTTCAAACTATCTACACTCTATAACGCAGTATGGAGGACATTAGAGAACAGTTAGTCGTCCTTCACTGAACTTTCTTTTCAAAATGGAGGACTGAGTTTTCATTTGCAGTAAAAACACAATTAATAGTCACAGTACTTGAAGACAATGTACTACAAGATGTAAATGGACTTAGCAAAGTAATCGACATTTATAAAGGATTAAATACATAACAAAGTGTGAAAAAGCTTTACACAGGTTTAACATCTAACATCATCTAAACACATAATAATTACATGAAAATAAAAATAAAAATGATCAAATTAATGAGAGGGTGAGTCCAAACTTTTGACTGTAATGTAAAAATCTAAAATAAAATAACATATTCATTTTGAACAGGTGACCTTTTGAAGGACTAATTTGCATAAGAAAACACAGTTTGTAACTAATGTTTGTAATGTGATCAGTAAATGAGACAAAAAAATTAACTGTATTTTTGTGATCATACAATTAAAAATGTAAAAAATGTTTCTTTGTAATCATTTAGTTGAATTCAAGAGTCAAATGATCCTTTTTCAGCATCGCTAAGTTTCAATTCATAGACCACCTCCGTCACATTTTGAGATCCACTGACGTTAAAGGTGCACTATGTAACATTTTGGCTGGGGGTTTTGTCACCTACTTGTTTCTATGGAGATGTTATTGCTCTGCCTGGAATGTTCCACAGTGTGACATTAAACAACCTAACATCTACTGTATTTTTTGGACTATAAGGCGCACTTAAAATCCTTTAATTTTCTCACAAACTGACAGTAATTCTGGTTGTGGTTTCTGACCTTGAACCAACTTTGTGTGGCACATGGCACTCAAAAATCTGTCAAAATGTTTTAGTACGACTTTGGTAAGCTACGAAGCCACACCGCATGATGGATTGTCGGAGTATTACGGCTACTGGAGTCAGGAGCCTCGCGGAGCCCGACAGAAGCTGACTGCATCAGCGCAGAAGGAGCGAGATATTTTTAAAGCGCTTATAGTTTATGCAAATGAGTCATGTGGCTTTAAGTTTTGTTTGTTTATAAAATGTAAACAAATATGCGCAAAACTGCTTTAAACACATTATTACTTAATGTATATCGGAGTCCTCTTTGTAGAAAAAAAAAAAAATTAAATGATTCACCCACATTCACAATACAAATTCACCGATGCCGGGTGAATTACGTCACGATCTACCAAAGGATCGTGGATTCCTAGGCTAAGGGATCAGTCTCAAGTGTCGTCGATTTGTTTCGCTTAATGCACCTTATAATCCGATGCACCTTATCGTCCGAAAAATACAGTATCTAATAATGCAAGGAACGTCTGTCTGTGTCTCTGTTTGTTTGTCTGTTCCAGCCATTTTTATAGCTCAGAAATACCAAGTAAAACATGCATTCTGACTGTGAGTGGGGTTGCCTCTTCACAGATCTGACCTGTAACTTGGTCTGGTTTGGTCTTCATGAATGTAGAAATGTTAAATGCCATACTGTGAAACATTCCAGAGAAGGCAATAACATCTCCATGAAGAAAAATATTCGACGAACCCTCCACCAGAATACACAATGCACCTTGAAGACAGCCATGGAACCTTCCTGTTGTGAGTAAAATGAGCTAAAGAAGAATCAATAACTGTATGTCATTACAGTGAAAGTCTGGAGTTATAATTAGTCCCATGAGGTGTGACCGTGGACACGTGTGAGCTGTTCTTTGGGTGTGTTTGTGTCATGTCTGGAAATGGGAAAACACTACACTTCTAATTGGACAGATCTGTTGTTCCTGTCTCATTTTGTCACTTGGGTCTTTTTTTGTTGAAGTAAAAAAGTTGAGGAAAAGTCTAGGAGCTAAAAATGAACTTCTTACAGTAGGCTACATGTATTTTAGTGTTTTTTTTTTTTTATAACTATGTATGTAAAGAAGTTTTAACTAAGCATAAAGCAATATATTTGATGGTGCAGATATAAATTAGCCACTATATACATTTTCAAAACTATGGAGCTCAACAGTGATCGCCCACTCCCTGGTTCCAGAAGTACATTTTTCATTGTTTTTTTCCATAGACTTACCAAAATAAAAATAAATATATACTAAAAATTTTAAAGCTTGTTCAAGGCTGTGTGGTAAAAAATGAGCACAAGACATTTAGTAGGATCTTGTGTTTTAAATGTGGTTTTTGGTCTTAAAACTACCACTTTATAGATGTTAGTTAGAATGTAGCTGATTAACCTCCAATGTTGTTTTTGAACTCTAAATATTTCTAAATAAGTCTATGGGGAAAAAAATACTAGAAAATTTACTTCCAGAACCAGAGTGGGCTTAGGAGTGGGTGGGACTATTGAGCTACATTGGCTTGTTACTGGCCAGATCTATGGAGAGGTGGGCTTACTCACAGTAGAAACGATATTTTTCTTAGATATTTATAGTAAACTAACATACATGAACATTACAGTGGCTCCCTCTTTTCTGCATCACTCGAGGACTAGACTAAAACTAAAACAACACTACCCAGTATGAAAGTGGTGCAGATTGGCAGCCACACTTTCATCAGTCTGCTCCAGGGCAGCTGTGGCTACAATAATAGTTTACCACCACCCAGTGTGGAGTGAATGAATAATGCTCTGTAAAGCGTCTTTGTGTCATATGTCTGTGAAAAGCTATAAATAAAAACGTACTTACTTATTTAAAAACAAAAACACACATAAAATCGAATAGAAGCAATTCATACTTTTAATGCCATAATGTGGAACATTCTGGGCAAGGCATCTCCGTGGAAAAAAAAACAAAACACATGGTTACTCTCCCCTAGTTATAATGGTACATTTGGTACATTTTTATTTAGCGCTTTCCCACCTTCAAGACACATCAAGGAACGACTCACCTAGGCGAGGCACGTTCAGTGTCTTGCTCAAGGACACAACAACGGCATTCAGCCTGTGGCCCAGTGCATAACCGTTCTGCCAAATTAATGTTTACATTTAGAGCGGGATTCGAACTGCCAACCTTTGAATCTTCCAACTGAGCTACTGTCGCCCAATTTTAACAAAAATATGGTTAAAAACTCCTAAAAGTTCATTTTACATAACACACTTTTAAACTCCAAACTGGTAGGAGTCAGCTGTATCATGCGCTGTCAGTAGATTTGCTGTTTGTACTCCCTGTCTGGTGCTATTTTTAAGCTATATTTTATTAATTTTTTTGCATTACATCTCAAAATCCAAAGCCCTCCGAAAAGCAACGAGAAGAGAAACTGCAAAAATGTGAACAAACTCTGCCCTCCAGCCAAACAAATCTGCTCTGACACAAGAGACAATTCATTTTTAATCTCCCAAATGTGCTTCTTGTTTAGTTCAAAACAGATCCCATTATTATAGCTGTCAGTGTTGGGTAGTGTATCTTGTCAACACATTAAATATAGCTGACGTCCTATTTTATAAAAGTGAATTATGAGGGTGATGTTGCATGCTGCAGAGGTTTTCAGTTTTAGTTTAAACACGTATGCTTGGTCCGTCCTTGGAGAAGTTGGATGTTGTAGTGATTAAAATGGAACATGCCAGTCAAGGAAATAGGTCGAAAAAATGTCATAGCTGTAAGTTTTGTAAAATTATGGGTTCAATTCCTATATTTGCCAAAAAACTTAATCTAAAATGTTATATTTAGACACAAGACGGTCTAAATATCCATCACTTCAGCTTCCATCTTAATACTTTCATTTCTTTAAGTATTCCTGCTGCCAGCCAATACAACTGCAAAGACTAAAAGTGCACATTCTTAAAGGAGCTGTAACAGGATTGAACCATGACTGAAAAACAATTTGTCTTAGTTTGTAATGCTAGCCCCACCCACTTAGTCCCTCCTCTCACCGTGACTATAAACTGCATTTAAAGTTTCCGGCTCTTCCGTCTCTGTCTCCAGTTCACTTTCTGTTGAAAAACCGTCGCCTCTCTCTGTAACTGCTGCTGTCAGAATCCGTGTATCATTCGTTCATTCGTTTTTCAATATAAAACCAAAAATAAGAAAACTAAAAAACAACAGTTTTCTTCGTTATTTGTCTCCAAAACCAAAATGAAAACGGATAATGATTCGTTTTTCAGTTTTCGATTTTGTGTTCAAATGAAGAATGGAAAAAACAGATAACGGCCGTTTCCCGTTTACGTGACTTCCGTGACTGCGATGCAAACTTTTGCACCGCGTACGAACTGAACCAGGACTGATCCAGGTCCGAGACCAGACCGGGACCAGAGCGGGACTGAGACCGGGACCGAGACCAGCGTCCGAGCGGTTCCGTGTCATCGTCTCCACGCTGGTTCCGTGCGGGGAAAGTGAGAATTTCTGTGGACTACAGGTCCGGACGGGCTGCTCCAGTCCTCCGCGCTCAAGAACCGCGGCTGGTTCCGTTTGCAAAGCATCCGACTGACGCTTTCACACCAACGAAAACAAACCGAACTAAGAGCTTTTGGTTCAAATGGACCAGGTCCGGGACCAGACCGGGACCAGAGCGCTTGACGGGGACCAGACCGGGACCAGAGCGGGCCTGAGACAGAGACAAGACTGAGACGAGATCGGAGGCTCAGAGCCACGGCAGGGCCGGAGCTCGAAGCTGAGGCTTGACCCCGCGGAGGCTCAGACAAAGCTTGGAGTCCGCCCCAGTCCCGCTCTGGTCTGGTCTGGTCCCGCTCTAGTCCCGGTCTCATCTCGACCTGGATCAGTCCTAGTTCAGTTCGTACGCGGTGCAAAAGTTCGGCATCAAAGTCACGGAAGTCACGTCCATTCTTCATTTAAACACAAAATCTAAAACTGAAAAAACGAATCGTTATCTGTTTTTTCATTTTGGTTTTGGAGACAAATAACGAAGAAAACTGTTGTTTTTTCGTTTTCTTATTTTTGGTTTTATATTGAAAAACGAATGAACAAATGATACACGGATTTGTCAGGCTTGTCATTTTGCTGTTTTGTCTATTTTGTCCTTCTTTCCTCAAGGTTGCTCCCATTTACATTAGCAACCAGTTTGATTGACAGCGTTGCTAAGAGCCTGCTCCCTCCTAAACCAGTGGTGTGGGTGGGAATGGGCATTACCTGGCCGGCCTCGCTCTAGATTGGCTCTTTGGTATGAATTCGACTTCAAAATTTCTCGATGAGCTTCATTTGACTGGAGCTGAATGCTACGGGTGACGTCAAACTCACTTAGTTCACTTCTTTATACAGCTTTCTATGACCGTGACAGACAAATAACTGTTTCCACATGGATCTCATTAGTAGTGTCGCAGTAGACCTTTTTTTATGGTCTTGGTCTCGTCTCGGACTCAAGTGCATTTAGACTCGGTCTTGAAGCCGCTTGGACTCAGTCTTGTCTCGGTCTTGAAGCCGCTTGGACTCGGTCTCTTCTAGGTCTTAAAGCCATTTGGACTTGGTCCCATCTCGGTCTTGAAGCCGCTTGGAATTGGCCTTGTCTCGGTCTTGAAGCTACTTGGACTTGGTCTTGTCTCGGTCTTGAAGCCACTTGGACTTGGTCTTGTCTCGGTCTTGAAGCCACTTGGACTCGGTCTTGTCTCGGTCTTGAAGCCACTTGGACTCGGTCTTGTCTCAGTCTTGAAACCACTTGGACTCGGTCTTGTCTCGAACTCAAGGTCTGATACCCAACAGTGCTATTATATTTCATTTCATGTGCCAAAATAACTGTAAAATACAAATAAAATAATTGTAGAAAATGACAAAGATGGTCTCGATTTGGTCTTAATGGGCCGTGGTTTTGGTCTAATCTCGGTCTTGGAACCCTGTGGTCTTGGACTCGCCTTGGTCTCGATTAGTGCAGTCTTAACTACAACACAACTCATTAGGCTCCACCCACTTTGCTCCTTCTGTTAGTCTGACATTGTAACATGACAGAAAAACAACTGTCTCCGATTCATCATTCAGTCTCATATTCTTTCTTGCGGGAAGGACGTACCTGAACTAGAAGGAATAGTTATCAGACTTTTAAAAGACCCTAAATTTAAAATATAGTTACTGATAGAAATAAATTACAGATTAACAGCCAGTCTACTTGTAAAAAAAAAAAAAAAGAAAGAAAATAAAAGAATTATCACCAATTACCTGGGCACCGTTATTCCTTGTCATCCCACAGTATTTAGTTTGGAGTTTAATTATATCTTCTTTATCACTGCTTCACACCGGCACCCAAATGTCATTCTTAATTATAAAACTAATTATAATACTTAGTCAGACCACACTATAGTCTAAGCAAACAGACAATTTTCTTTTAAAGGTTGTATAGAGGATTTTCCAAGGAACGAGAAATCCAGCGACTGTTTGTCCTTTTTCAAATGTTGCGCATGCGTGAAACCACCCCCCTCCCCTACAGCTCCCTACGTAGAAACGCCTTCTCCCGCCTCCTCTTTACGCCAGAAACAGGTTTGTTTACAGCCGGTGCGCTGCACATGACTTGTAAACAACTAACTACAGTGTTGGTTAGGCAAGACGGAGAAGTGAGGAGCGGGGGGAGCGGGTGTGCGGACATTTCGTTTGCGGACGAGAAGTGAGGAGCAGGGAGAAGAGCGGAGCAGGGAGCAGGGAGAGGAGAGGAGAGAGGAGAGGGGAGCGGTGCGCGGAGATTCCGTGCCCGGAGAAGTGAGGAGCAGGGGGAAGAGCGGAACGGGCAGCGGGGACAGGAGCAGGAAAGGGGTGCAGAGAAGGTTGCGCGGAGATTCAGTGCGAATGAACTAGCTACAACACGCAGCAGCAAGCGGACTCTTTCTTTGCACTGAAAATTACGTTTTCAGACATAGGATATCGCTTTCGTGTCCTGAAAAACGTTTGACTAGCTCTTGGAAATAAAGTACGTTTTCATAATAAGCAGAAGTGACCTGTCCAGGAGTAATTTGGCGACCAATGCGTCAGTCTTTAGACCCTGCGTCTGCTTCAGTCGCTCCATCGCTGGAATGAATCTTCAAGAATCACCTTAGTTTGGCTTCGCTGCTTTTCCCCTTGTCTTCTTCTTTCAGCAACCTCAAAAACGGACTTTCTTTTGCGGCTAACTGCTCCTGGATTCTTGTCTGCCATTGCAACAAACTTTGTGCTAACTGCGAGGAAGATATAGGTCAAAAAAAGCCGCTAAGAACTGTTGCGTTGGTGGAGTAAACAGCGTCTGTGCGTCTTGCGTCTGTGGACTGCGTGACAGGCGTACGTAAACCACATACCGGCGGCGCGCAGGCAAGTCAGTTACGCTAGAAACGTAGGGAGATTGATTGACAGCCTGTCAGCTAACAGATAACGAGGCAGTGTCGTTATCTATTGGCAAATGTTTAGCCCCACCACGTCCAGAGTTGATGAATTTTTATTCTCTTTTTTTTGGTCATCATAATTACAAGGCTACTGCACCTCTATAATGCTATCATTGACAACTTGAAACAAAAAAAATAAAAATAAATCCTCCATACAACCTTTAAAGCATCTATTTAAGCCTACAGAACACTGTCAACCATCAAATCACATTTTCAAGAACTTAATTTTCCTTCAGATTCCTCAGACACTTCTGTTACTCTTTGTCAACCTCATAATGTCACATCATATCACAACAGAAATAGCAAAACCTCCAAAGAATAAACCAATGAAAAAAACAAAACAAAACGTAAACATATGTAAACAAATTTGACAAGTGGCCTACATATTTGACAAGCTAAACTATGGCTTAAAGGTGCACTGTGTAACATTTCTAGTGGAGGGTCTGCCACCTTCTTGTCTCCATGGTAATGTTATTGCTTTGTCTAGAATGTTCCACAGTATAGATTAAAGCCAACTATTACATGGGAGACAAGCAGGTTACACATTGCACTACTCTACATTACAAGTAATATCTGTGGAGAGAATTACTGTATTTTTGAGCAAGAAAAACATCCCGTAATGAATAAATACTACTGTAGATGGATATGGTTTAAAGTCATATCATGGAACATTCCAGGCAAAGCAATAAAATCTCCATGGAGACAGGTGACAGGTGGCAGATCCTCCACCAGACAAGTTTTGCAGTACATCTTTAACCAATAAATACGGAGCCCGCCTGAGGACATGAGCGAAAAAAATAAAATAAAATAAATCGTGGCCTCAAATTACTGGCCTTAAATTACGTGTTTTAGCTAATTTGTTCAATTCATAAAAATTATTACATAGATCCTGAATATTATATAGGCCTACATTTGAGTAGCAAACAATAAATATCAGAACGGGAAGAAAAAAAAAAAACATATATTAACACATATTTTACCTTTATTTGTGTCGATCCATAGCTGCTTTACTGGAAGCTCTTGCTAAGTGAGTGCAAATCTAATACCACGAAACTACTCCCTGTTTTGTTTAATTGGTGGTAATTTCTTAATTTGTGGGTAAAAATTGGCTAAAGTGTGGGAATGATTTAGCTAAAGCGTGGGAACAAATTACATAGTGTGGGAACAAAATAGTGATTTGAGTCCACAATTTATTATCTTTTTTCCCGCATGTGATCAGGCGGGCTCCATAAAAAAAAAATAAAAAAAATGTATACATAAATAAAAAACTCAACTTTTCTCTCTTTTTGATTCCCATGGATGTAAACAAATTTGAGAAGCGACCTACATATTAAAGTCCCCCCGGTAGTGCCAACAAAAGTAGGGAGGTGCATCAATCACAATATATATATATTAAAAAAATAAGAAATAAAAAATAAAAACTAAATCTGACACAATACATTTTCTTTTAAAAACAAGTTCAGACGACTCAACTTTATTTAGTGTTCACAGCTTTCTGGGGAGCCGCTATAAAAACAAACAGTTGTCAGTGTGGAGGTTGCTGTCAGTTTTATAGATGGAACCTGCCAGAAAAATGTAGGATCAGCATCAGAGGATTTTTTTAGTCCGCTGTATTGATACTTTGCAGCTGATGTCATCAATGTTTCGGGGTGTGAAGTTAACTAGAGGCACTGCTCTGTTTTGAGGTTTGATACTCAAGTTAGAGGTTAATCCAAGCTGGTCATACAGAACCAGTGGTGGAATGTAACCAAAAAAAAAAAAAAAAAGGTAGGAAAGTACTGTATTTAAGTAAAAAACATGGGTATCTGTACTTAACTTTCGCAATTTTAAAGTGGATACATTTACTTTTACTTTACTATAACTGAGAGCAGGTATGTGTACTTTCCACTCCACTACATTTTGGAACAGGACTGACAAGTTAGTAAGTTTGTTTTTTTTTAGTTATTGTTTGACACCTGCTGAAAATGGGGCTTTTGTAGTTTGAGCAAATTAAATTATACAGATAGCAATCAAATAAATAAAAAAATAACTGATTCAGTTGTTTATACCAAACAAAATTCAGCACAAATCTGTATTAAAAATCACTACAGACCACAAAATACGCACTAAATACTATATATTCTTTAACTACTTTAATACTTTTACCTCAGTACATTTTTTCATGTGATACCTTTACTTTTACTTGAGTTTTTCATTTTATTTTTTTATTTTTTTGCTCCAGGATCCGTACTTTTACTTAACAAAACGGAGTACTTCTTGCACCACAGTACAGAACTGACTTAATTGGAACTCTGATTTGTACAGCTAAATCCCTCTAAAATTTCATTAGTCACAAGAAAGTTAGTATTAGCCGACTGTTTTTCACTCTGACCCTTTTAATTGAAAATCAAACACCTTGTATTAAACCTTGTATTAGTCATAGGCTATAAATGTGTTGTTTTAATCTGTTTTGTAATTCTTAGAAAGAAAATCATTATAACTTAACAAGCTGTCATTCAATGAAATGAGAGAATTGTGTTACAACAAATGACAAAATCAATCTTTCAGTTCTTGAGTTTAAAAGAAAAAAAAATAGTACAATGGGTCATATTTTCATTTTCCTTTATTTTTATGCCTGCGGGATATAAGAAGTGAAATTGGGGTGAAGAAACAAATAATTATTGTTGTTTTCAAAAAGCTAAAAGCTACTGGAGTGTGTTCAAATATGTTTCACCCTGGTGCTCTTCAGACTTTGGAAAACTTTACAAATACCTACTGTTTTTATTTATTCTTCCTTGACAAACCATTACCATTTTTAGTCATTTTTTCAACAACTCAACTTAATTTGTCTACTCCAAATGTCAACAACAGCCGTCTAGCTATAAATCTGCTTTACCAAATTGTCATTGCACTTTTTAAAGGCCAAATTGTTTCTCATCTGTCAATCAAAAGTTTGGCGATTGCCGACCCTGTGTAAAATGTTTCGTATTTCAAGTTCCCCTGTTCATCTGTCTGCCAAGTCTCCAGTTTATATTGACAAGAAGGTAGTTGGAAAACAATTGGATGAGTATTGATTGACATCTTGATATCAGGTTAGTGCAGGTGGGCTTGGTGTCAGTCAGACGCATTAGGAGCATGAGGTAATTGTAGCTCATGTAACACTGTCTATCCATTAGTATTCAACATGAGCCAAACTGGGACTAAGCAAAGGTCAAGCAAATCAATACAAGCCCATAGCAGCCCATTGTAAACAGGAGTCTGGGTTTCACTCTTCACTGGTGGTAGAGAGGCGGCAAAATGAATTCGAGTCTGACTAAAATTTGTTTCATAAGTGGAGATGAGTGGAAAGTCAAGATAAGAGTGAAAAGTGGAGATGGGGCGACTGTGGTTTAGCTGGAATTTGTGTTCGTCCGCTGATCTGAAAGTTGGCAGTTTGAATCCCAATCTGGACATAAACTTCACTGGTTGAGCGGTCAAGTCCCACAAATTGGTAAATTAATGCTTTTGTTGTGTCCTTGGGCACCCACCAGGGTGTGCGTACATTGGTGTATGAATGTGTGTTTGAATGGGTGAGTTCTTTGATGTTCCTTGATGTCATGAGTTCCATTTCCTAGTGAGCCAGAGTGTTGGAGACGTGTGGAGACACTTTTTAAACTATTCCATCCAGTCCTTGTATTTGCAGAGGTCGCTGGTGCTAGGCTAGTGCATGTCAATGCCATAGTTTTAGAAGCAAAACCAACCTTGTATTTGAATGATTTATGTCTGAGCAGCAGTGAGTTGTACTTCCTGACAGAAAGCTTGGCAGTGGCGGACTGATATATGAGAAAATAGTCCCTCAACATGCGGCAATTCATGCAATGCGAGGTTAGTTTTATTTCAAGCATTATTCTATCAACACAGACATTTACATCAACAGTCTGGTGTAATAATAGATTTACTTCGGGTACTTTGTGGAGTAGGTAAGACTGTTTTTAGTGGCAGGCTAACTATGGCCATTGACATGCGCTAGTTGACCTAGCACCAGCGACCTCTGCAACTACAAGGACTGGATGAGATATTTAAAAAAGTGTCTCCACACGTCTCCATCACTCTGGCTCACTAGGAAATGAGGTCCTATGTCCAAAATTCTGGACTGTCCCTTTAAAGTCATTATACCTTCACTAGAATCATTTGGATGATTTCTGGTGTGGAAATGCCAATCTCTACTACAGGTAAAAGGTAGCTGTTAACTTAAAAACTACCACTACATGACATCACAAGGTGGAATAGAGCATTTTGAGCTTTGGAGATGTAGACAGACTACTAATAAAGTGTGAATGAAACAAAACACAGCTCTGGGTATAGGATCTTTAAAACCTCCAGAAAAGCAACTGAGAGACCATTCACCAGAAAAGTTACACAGTCCACCTTTAAATGTCTTAACTGTTCAACCAACAGGCTCAAAACCTCAAAAATCAACTAAAACTTAACATTTTACTTGTGATGTTTCGACTTAAGAATGTCAAAATACGGCAGGAAGTGTTCTTTTGTTGAATACATTTCAGATGATTTGCACAACAGCTAGACCAGCGCCTTCACTCTCACTAATGGACCCTGCCTTAATGCGCCTTTATTTACAAGGCTTCATTAAAAAGGACATGCTGACTGGAACAAACCATAATGACTTCAATCCAACTGGCTCCAACACAGAAGAAGAAACCAGCGCAGCCACCCATGTCCATCACATTTTATAGTCGAAATTTTGGACTACTTTATTCCTTTTTTACCATAATGTTTTTACACTGTGAACTCTGAGACAAGGACAAGAAGTTTGCATGTCTGAACAAAATTAATTATGGAATTTTGGGTTCACTCAACTTGGACCTTTAGTGCTTGGCAAACATCATTAAAACAACAATGGACAAAATGAACTGCGCTGCTCCCCATAAGCGGCATTTTGTTATCACCGGATTATAATGAGTGTATCTATGACGACCGCAAAACACATGCAAGATTTTGAGGTTGCTGAGTTCAAAGTTGTCTTCTAAAACCAGAACATTAGTCTTTTGTTAGAGAAAAAAAAAAAAAAGCTATTTGATTTGCATAATAATTATTAAGGCTCATGAGCTCTGTGGTTCAGCAGGGTCAAAAACATAACTTAAAAGTAAAATTTTTTTTTTTTTTTTAGTTACACAATACATTTATTCAGCATTCCTCTCTCAAAAAACACTTTATTGATATGCAAAACTGTCAAACTGAAAATAAATATACGCTACAAATATGTACCTAAGAGCAGTTTCGCGATGTATAAACGTAAAATGAATAAAATATACTTTGAACATGAAATAAGGCATAGAAAAACTTAAATGTATCCAAAATAAACTACATATTCAGCTGTTCTGCAAGCTTTATATTCAGACTACTTATGAGTTTGGAGATCATTTGGCACACAAATTGAAATTGCGATCCAAATTCATTGAATTGCACAGCCTTACCCTGTGGCTCTACTAGAAAAGTTACACACACTGCAACTTTTATGCAACCAGTTCCAATGAAATACTCTGGAAAGGTTTTGAAATTGTACCTCTCAATTGACTCTTGCTATCTTTGCTACTTATTTTGAACTTCAGTACCTTTTATTTCTATTGCTTGTTGATGTCACTGGGTCCAAGTAATTTCCTTTGTGGATCAATAAAGTTTGTCTAAGTACAAAATTTAATAAGATTTGTCACCACTCTTAAGGAATCAATGTGTACTGTTATATTAATTGTTCTTAAAGGTCTAATATTACTCAAAATGTACTCTTGTGAATGTTGTTACCTCATCAAAAACATACCTGGAGTTGTGTTTTGTTTCATTCACTCTCAAAATACATTCTCTGTTTCACCTTTTGAGGTCATGAAGTTGTAGCTTTCAAGTTAACAGCTACCTTTTACCTTTTGTTAAGCTAAGATTGACAATTAAAGGGCTGACATTATCCAAATGATTCTAGTGAAAGCGCATGAAGTTTAAAAACACAGTGGAGCACATCCTGTATTACCACAGGACATCACAAGGTGGAACAGAGGTGGAACTCAGCTTAAATTTGCAGGACTTGTGTGTTAAACATGTGTGAAAGAAACAAAACACAACTCCAGGTACATTTTGATGAGGAAACAACATTATAACATAGATCATAAAATAGTGTAATATAGGCCTCTTAATGTTAACTAGTTTTGCTGTTGTCTTTACTAGAATTAATGAAAGAAACTTAAAAAGTCATAACCCAAATTAATCTTCTAATGATACTTTTTAAGATCCATTTTCATCCTACCTCGCTGAAGTTCTCCGGTCCACACTCTTCTCCTCTGAAGTTGCATTCTAGCAGCATGTCTTCCATGCGGTGCCTCGTACGATTGTAGAACTCGTCCAGGCTGAACCTTGACCCCGGAGGTCGGTCTGGCTCAGGGGCGAGAGGGAAACCTGGAGCCATACCTTCTTCAAATCCCAAAAGAGGTCCCATGAAAATCAGATCGCTGTAACTCATCTGCGATTTCCTTATAAAGTTATAGTTGCACATAGTTATCGCGGGGAAGGTTAGATTCTTCGCCACTCTTTCATCCAACATTGTGATATGATCGTACTGAAGATAGTAAATGACTCTGTCTGCGACTTGGAATAAAAACATGGAAAGCGCCGAAAGAAAGACCACCGCCCATAAACCTTGGCGAATCCCAAACTTCTGATCCTCGACGAAAATGTGGTTAGCACCGTGTAGCGAGCAACCGCCGAAGAACGCAGCCAAATCGTCGACTTCTCCAATCTCTTCTTCTTCCTCTTCGTAGTCCTCCGCCTGGCCGGTCGGGTCCAGGTGGTCTTGGGATCCCGTGTCGCTGTAACTCTTCGGAACTCGCATGTAGTGGTCGTCAAAGTCTCCCTTTCCGTAGCCTCGTACAGGTTCGTCATCAGAGGTGAAGGAGATGGTGCACATAATACGGACAGGCATGGTGGAGGTTTGGAAGATTGACGAAGGAAGTTGAAAAAGTCAAAAGATGCTAGTTGAAATCTGTTCCAAAATAGATGGAAACTAACTAAAACGCCAGCTGATCGCCCAATGAGCAAAGGGGAAGTTAGCTCGAGCAGGACAGCAATGTTGACGTTTATCAGAATCTGTTATGAAATCTCCAAAAAGGCAAAGTCTCCAATTACAATCACACCAAATCTTGATGAAAAAATTGTAGCACCAAGTCGAAATATATGCTCAAAACTCCTTTACAAGTCCAACAAATACACAGACACTATCAAAAACATGAAATTAGCCAACTCACGCTATTTACCCCGAGTTTCGCAATGCAGATTAAAACAGTCCACTCCGCAAAGCAATTCTCAAAGCGTCAAGTCTTGGTCTGGGGATTGATCGTCCTTCCTTGAGACTAAGAAGAAAGGAGATGAGGAGTCTTGGATGTGGGAGGAGGAAGAAGAGGGGTAGGTGAGGCCAGAAGAAGCTCAGAGGACACACAATACCCCCACCGGGCCCCGCTACAGGTCACCGTCCCGGGGCAGGATTTCAGCGTTTCCAGGAAAAAAGATCCAGGGTTTTGACGCAGTGGCAGGAGATGGGACACTGGATCAGCCAATGGAAAACCAGGCTATGTGAGGTTTCTGCTGATTGCATCGATTGTACCTGATGCCCTCACGAATGCAGTAATAAATGAATGTGTAAGTAAAAGAGAATATGGAAAGAAAAATTCAATGTTGGGATGATGCTAAGTAGTATAGCCACTGAAAAGAAGTTGTATTTAGTAGCAATTGGATGTAAAGAGCCTGTATTACGCTATTTTGATCCATGTTATAATGTCTGAGTTGTATAAAAACACAACTCAGAATTTATTGGAGGAGATGACAACATTATAACAGGGCTAAAAGCTCACAAGAATCCATTTTGTGTAAAACAGCACATTTAAATTGAGAGAATGATTCAGTCATTTCTAATTGTCACTGATCAGCTTGGGTCTTTTCAATGGAGGAGTCTACAGAAAGTCCCCTGCCAATAAAAGCATGTGGTTTGGAGCAGAGTTCAGAGTTTGGAGGAGAAATAACAGTCTGTATTAATAATGAAGTTGGATCAACGATTGTGGTTGACTAAAATATATCACCCAGCTTCAGTAGCAATACAAAAATATTAACTTTACAAATTTAGGTGATAAGCCATGTTAGTGTTTGAATATAATATAATATGTCACAGGTCCCTTTATATCAGGGGTCACCAACACGATGCCCGCTGGCACCAGGTAGGGCAGATCTAAAAATAGCACAACTCATAAATGAGCTGCATCTAAGATTTTATTTTATTCTGTTGCTCTTCCTTTTTTAATCACCCTTGCATTTATATAGATTTAAAAATGACAGTATCTTAAAAATATGTTCATTATACATGAAGTTTAGATGAGCCATTTAGATGAGCGAGCAGTTTTTTATTAATAAAGTTAAAGTGCTGAATATTGATGTCCGTTTCTCACCTTGCTGTCATTGTTGATAATTATTGTGAGGAATAATGAACGTGATCAGTGTCTTGATTATTATTCATTATTAATAATGTATAAGTAAAGACAAACTGAGCAAATGTGTTTTTTTCAGAAGAGCGTATCAAACCGGTTCCCCTTCATGTGATTCAGTGCCCATGAAGTAGCTCTCAGCTTCAAAAAAGATACATGTCCCCAGCTTTATATGGACTAAAGACATTTTAGTTTAAAAGTAAATAAAATGTTAGCTTCATCAGCGGGTTTCACTTTGTGGAAACCATCTGACCGTGCAGCATTAGGATTAGGACAGTAGAAGGGTACTTTTTTAATTTAACCATTCACTGCTATTTGTTCATGACATATGTAATGCTCTGCTAATGGGTCTAACTGGTACTGTATTTTCCGGGCTATTAGGCGCACTCTTAAGACTCTAACCCTATCAAAACACGGCCGCAATCCAGAGCGCCCCATACAAGAATTCACTCAGGTGTCCAAACACGACTTCAGTAAACTACAAAGCCGCATCACCCGCAGCGCACGCAAACACGCACGGAGCAGACAGCGACCGCGCAGTAACAAACACCCGCAGCCACACTCATCACTCCACACGGACGAGGAACGGAATGAAGGAACGAACCGAAAAAGCGAGTGCAATGTGCCACTCTGAGCCACAACTGAACAACTGAGTCACTGCGAACACGCCGACAATCCAGCGGTCCCAGACAGCACCCTCCCTACACGCCACAACTAAACAAAGCTGAGATTCACTGTGAACGCGCCAAACAAAGTCTGACTGACCCATCTAACTGTTGTATTTCGTTTAAAGTCCGGTGCAGTTTATTTGTGAAAAAAGTTCGAAAATAGACCATTTAATGACAGTGCATCTTACAATCCAGAGCGCTTAATAGCCTGGAAAATACGGTATATTAAACTTTTCCCAGATCCGGCAGGAAGAAGGGCAATAACGTCTTTCCCCTTGATAAAATTCACCAAACATTCTCTTTGTTCCGGCTTTAAATCCTCGATCTCGGGAATCGTTGCCAACACAGAATGTTTGGCTCTTCGCTGAATGGCTGGTGCCAGGACTCGCACTTCCGGGGTTCTTGCAAACCATCTATTGTATTCTGATTCCTGACCTAGTCACAGGAGAGAAATGAAATTGAGCAGAGGCATTAGGTCGTGCCAGCCTGGCTAATAAAATGTACCATATTATCACATCTCAGCGACAGAGAATCTTTTTAGAGGCAGACCAGATTTTAATAATTTATTACTTCTTCTGAAAGTTGCCAATTCACTGTGATCCAGCTGTCACTCACTGAGCCTTACACAGACTAAGGGAGAATCGGATGGGGAAAAGTTTGTGTTTGTGCGCAGAGAAAGTGAATCACAATATGACAAAAAAGCAGACTGTCACAGGAATGAGATGATGACTCAATTTTTACTGCCATGCCACCCAGCCCTTAACAGAACCCACAGCAAAATTTGCCGTTTTGTTCTTGACTCATTACAAATCTTTCTTTATCAATATTTTTTTTTATGTTTAATGGCTCAAACTTTAGTCACAGCACAGCCTAACATTGATCGGGCTCTCATATTCACATTACCTAAGCCAATCAATAGACTACAAGATATGAATCCAACTTGTACTGGAAGTAGGGCAACTATATATGAACATTTTCTATTTAATTATTTATACAGTATCATTCTCAAGCTGTCAACTTAACATGCAAATATGTGTCACTTTTAAATGACAGATGGAGCAAAGCACTAGACATCCAACTTGATTTTTTTCCTTTTTTCGCAACCTAGCAACACTTAAAACTTCCCCAATCAAGACCAATCAAGCGGAGAGCATCAAAGTCATCGCATTTAATCAAGACCTCCATTCGCTCACTGTTACCTCAACCTGACAGCTCATTTTACCTACAATGCCTCGCAAATTATAAACAACTGAAGTGCCGCGAGCTGTACATTGGAAATCAGGAAAGGGAAAATATAACGTACAATCTTATGTGCAGAGTCGTATTATTGAATTCCAAGAGCGCGGATCCCAGCGGTGGTGTTAGCTGCGATATGAAAAGGAAAATGGCTGATCCGTCTTCATTGATTGACCCCTTTTATATGTGGTATTATTTTGCAGAAACATAATGGCGTCTGGAGATATAATGTGACACTTGGCAAGCATAAGACTTTACAATGAAAGCGTATTATAATAGAATATGATAGGACTGCAGTATGATGGTATAACGCTAGTGCCAACTTACATCAATGAATGACCATATCTAAAAGGTTGGAGAGAATGATGAGTGATGATAAGACTTAAAGGTCTACAGTGCAACTTTTTGGAGTGGAGAATCGGTCATCTGCTTGTCTCCATGGAGATGCCATTGCTTTGTCATTTTTGTATCTTAATGGAGACAAGCAGGCCAAATTACAGGTTGGAATTAAGAAGAGGTGACCCCACTCACATAAGAATACATGTTTTTTGTGTAGTTAAAAGCAGTAAAAATTGTTGTAATGAAGTAAATGCAAGATAAAGTTACTGTATTTTTCGGACTATAAAGCGTGCCAGATTATAAGACGCAATATCAGTAATGTTGAATTCTCTCGTCTATTTTCATACATAAGACGAACCGAATTATAAGGAGCATTCAGTGAAACAAAACAGTCAAATAAGTCAAACTTTATTCAACTCATTCACAGTAACTCTCAACATTGTTCAGCTGTAACACAACTGCTTTGGGCGGCAGTAGCTCAGTTGGTAGAGCATTTGCCCACTGATCTGAAGGTTGCTGGTGTGATTCCAGCTCCCACAGATGAATGCTGTCATTGTGTCCTTGGGCAAGACACTTAACCCACCTTGCCCACAGTGTCTGCGTACACTGGTGTGTGAATGGGTGAGTGGTTCCTTGTTGTAAAGCGCTTTGAGTGCCTTGAAGGTGGAAAAGCGCTATAGAAAAATGTGACCATTTACCATGACCATTTTCAGTTCATTCCTCTTCCACAAAACCATCAAATTCTTCATCTTCAGTGTCTAAGTTTAACAGTTGGAGGATTTTGGCGTCAAGCCCGGATCCCTCTCGTCATTATCCAAGTCAGTCTAGTCACTGTTACTTAGTTGTTCAGTGATGATTCCGGCCTTCGTGAAAGCTCGGACGACACTTGAGACTGAGACCTTTGCCCAGGCATCCACGATCCAATCGTGGCGTGTACACCGTTCAGACAGTTAAGCACACCAGAGTTACAATTAACACCAACAAAGAACTTATGCAAAGAAGATACAACTCAGAATCTTATAATATGAAATTATTTGTCAAACATCATCATCCGGAAATAATAATTCCAAAAAGAACCCATAATTCTATGCTGGATCTCTTATAAGCTTCTCTTTGAACCGGTGTCTATATGTTTTTCATCTGAGGTTTAAGCAGCTTTGAAATTTATGTTAGCGCATTGGAGCTAGTAACAAATCAAAACTTCTTGGCCACAGGAATATTTTTACATCGAGATGAGACTTTCTGATTCAAGTTTGAAAAAGAATGCAACGCAAACATGTGTATTAAAAGATAAGCCCTGTATTTATATCTCTAGTTTTAAAATGGTTTCATTTAACTCCTAGCAATAGATTGTATTGCTTTTTGTTGACATTTAAAGATGCACTATGTAACTTTTCTGGTGAATGATGCCAACAGCTCTCCATGGAGATGTTCCAAAGTATGGCATTAAAGGTATCTACCTCCAGTGAAGCAAGTGACACCAAACAATAAAAATACTTGTTTGTCAAAAAAAAAAAAAAAAACTGTATGTAAAATTTAGATTTTTGTCCCCAGATATGAGATAAACATGTTCAGCTCAAGTATAACTTCTAGAGATAAATGATTTATTTTCATTTATTCATTTTCCACAAAAACATCAGGCACAATGTCCAATTTATTTATGTTAAGGCTGAATTATAGTTCTGCGTTGACTCAGCGCACACTGCCACTGTTACCTTGGCGTTATTGTTTCCGATTTATGGATCTGCGCCAAAGTCTATGCGCTAAGTAATTCACAGCCACAGCGCTAGGAGGCTAGGATTGCGTTGGTGTTTACAAAATGAAGCGGGAAAGCGGAGTACTGGAAATGTATGTAGGAGTGAATGCAGAGAAGACCAATCACAGCCCTTATTGTCTGTGTGGCTTTCTCCTGCTGTCTGCGTCGGTTCGACAGGTGCACTTCAGTCGACACAGCTGCTTTGCCGACTGCGTCGTGATGCGGATGATTGATGTACGGCCATAAATTGGGCTGTTTTTGGTGTCTCATTTGGGTTGCCAGTTTCAATGCACAAATCCAGCTGGTTTAAACCTGAAATGCCTCTCTCTGATCTGAACAGTCACTAAAGCCCAGCATCTGCAGTTTGACCCGAGTCAGTGTTAGTGCAGCATCTGCGGCTCAGTGAGTAAATTCTGGAGGTTTTGAGCTTTCACATAAGACATGGCTTGTTCATATACCGAGAACAAAAAACAGTTGTGTGTGTCGTCAGTCTTCAGGTTTAGGCACTGATTTAAACAGTAAGAGTGTAGACTACATGCAGCAAGCCAGGCTGACGCCACCTAGTGCCTCTGCTCAATTTCTTTTCTCTCTAGGTCAGGGATCGTAATACACTAGACGGTTTGCAAGAACCCCGGGAGTGCAAGTTTGGGCACCAGTCAATCAATGAAGAGCCATATATTCTGTGTTGGCAACAATTCCTGAGATCGATGATTTAAAGCCGGAACAAAGAGAATGTTTGGTGAATTTTATCAATTTTATCAAAGACGTTATTGCCGTTTTTCCTATGGGATTTGGGAAAAGATTAATATACCAGTTAGTCCTATTAGCGGAGCATTACATATGTCACAACCAAATAGCAGCGACTGGTTAAATAAAAAAACTTACCCGCCTACCATTGAACTAATCCTAATGCTGCGATGTCAGATGGTTCCCACCAAGTGAAACTGTCTGATGAATCAGGTTAACATGAGCATAAAGAAAAGATACATATGATCTTAATTGCGTACTGGGGAACATGAGTGATTTGAAAAGGAACATTAATAACACATTAATCAACATCAGACTATGTCAATTTCAAGCAAAGCAATAACATTTCCACAGAGATGAGCAGATGGCAGATCCATCACCCAAAAAGGTTACATACTGCTCCTTTAATCTGTGATGAACCAACACGGCATCTTTTAACCATCACAAAGGATATTACGAGATGGCAAACACATCAGCTCCTGAGCCTCTCGCCTGCTGAGAGGTTTGATCACTGAGCGTCTGGAACCACTGAGAAGAAAGACCTGGTCAATACATGTTTAACCGCCGCTGTGAGGATTGCCCATAGCAGAAAAAAAAGAACAAAAGACTATAAAAAAGGGGAAAAACTGCTGGCGTAGCTTGGCCTTGTTCCCATTTCTTCACCATCCCGCTAAGAGCTACTTGAATATGTATTAGCGATTGAGAGATAGCCTCCAACTTCCAGACCGACCTAACAAGAAGGTCATCTAGATCCCATAGGCCTTCACTGTTAGAGAGCCATGAATATTCAGGACGCTCGTGTAGATTTGGCACAAGATGGCCGCTGGAGGAGAAATTAAAGTGTGCAAATCGGCGAAGTGACCCACAGACAGTCTCAAAGTTAGGTTAATGCAATCACAGCCAAATCATATTTTAAAGGCGCTCTACCTGATCTTCAGTGTTTCAACAATATAAAAAGTTAATTTTTAATAGTTTGGACTGGTTCAAAGTTATTCCTCACTTACTTTATGCATTCTGAGCATCCCAAACTTTCACCGTGATGAGTTGCGTAAGCGTGTTTCACAACAACTAGCATGCTAATATGCACCTCCTGATCATTGCATCTAATTATAAAGCATTTTCTTGTTCAGGCAGTACACAGCAGACTTATTTTGACCTTAAAAGCAGCTTATACAATATATCTGTACTAAAGTAAGACACATTTACTCAAATATGTGGTCAAAAAGATCAAGTTTGGAGCATTTAACAGAATTTTAACAGCAAATTGTAGTCACTCAAGTCCAAATTCAAATCCAAATTGTAATTTCTTCTCAGTATTTTTTTTATGGGCTTTTATCTTTTTGCGTTGTGCTTCAGGCGTGAATCATTCTTGCATTTAAGTGGTGTTGAAATATGCATACGAGTGTCCACTAGGGGGCTGCAGTGACACATTGAAACTTGGGTACACAGCAGTGAACAGATGACTTATTTTGTCAGACGGATATTTGATGGAGGAGTTAAGGAGGATTTATAAACAGCAATTATCAAACCTCAGATGCAAACGGTATCGAAATATGTTATAGATTTAATACGAATGCCTGTTTTTCACTTAAACAAAATAACCTTGATGTTATGTAATAGTCTCTGCCTACATTTGTATACAATGAAAAAAGATTGGAAAATGATTATGAGATATGACTGCGCACAATAGTGATCTATACGCATTAAAACACGCAAAAATAAACTGTCTGCCAGCTGCGGCGTGCTTTGCCTCAAATGTTCCATAGCATTAAAGGTGCACTGTGTAACTTTTCTGGTCTGTCAAATGATTTTCGTCATAGAGATGTTATTGCTTTGTCTTGAATGTTTCACAGTATGGTATTAAATCTTCATGGAGACCAAATCAGGCCAAGTTACAGGTCAGATCTGTGGAGAGGCAACATCGCTCACAGTCAGAATGTTTGTTTTTCTAGGTATTTGTGAACTCTAGTATGAAACCATCTGGAATCCACGTAACGTAAGGTAGAGATGTTTAATGCCATACCCCCCAGACCAGTGTTTCCCAAACTTTTTTTCTGGGAAGACATATTTTAAAAGTCACAAATCTTTGCAACCCAAGTCAATAGACATTATTCGTAAATCACAAAATTAAAGTGGATTTGACCATTATTCAACATTAATGAGGATATTTTATTGACTGAGTGATCATGTCTCTCTGAACAATTATTACTGAAGTTTTAAACAATGAAAAACAGTAACTGAATCAACAATGAAAGGATCCAGAAGTCGCCTATTTGGACATTAAATGTTGCCCTGTATCTTTCAAAGCTACATGCAGATCATGACAAGGCGACCCCAAAAAAAAAATCTCTTGCGACCCACCCGAGGGTTGCGACCCAGTCTTTTGGAAACACTGCCCTGGAACATTCCAGGAGGAGCAATGACATATCCACAGAAACAAGCAGGTGACAGACCCTCAACCAAAAAGTTACATAGTGAGCCTTTAAACTTATCTTGTCTAGTTGCAAGTGTTAATTAAAAGAAATACAACAAAAAAAAAAAAGTTTTTTGTTTTTTTTTACTAAGCGCTGGCCCACCTCTCCTCAGATCTGACCAGTAACTTCACCAGATTGTCTAAATGGAGAAATGTTTAATAATGCCATACTGTGAAACATTCATGGCAAACCAATGACATCTCCATGGTGACAAGCATAATGGACCCCTCCCCAAATCTCGCATAGTGCATATTTAAGTAAAGTTACACTGTATACAATATAGGGGTGTGCAAAAATATGGAAATATCGATATATCGTATAGTTTAATGTGATGATACAGTATCAATATCGTGGGCTGCTGTATCGATATATCACCAAGAGTATTTTTTTGGTATATTTTACTCAATTATTTTGTCACAGAGCTACATTTTTGTTGCTTGTTTAGTGTAAGGAAACTCATTTATGCAACACATTTGACATTTTCACTGTTCTGATGATTAAAATGCTTGTGTTTCATATTAACTTCACACAAGAAGTGGTTTAACAAAGACTTTTAGTATCACAGCCATGATTTAACCATGATTTTTACTGAACCGTATCAAATCGATTTGAAATATATTGTACTGAAAGTGCACTGTATCGAGTTATGTATCGTACTGGCAACTTCTGAATAATCCCAGCCCTAATGCAATAGTTGTGGAATTTTGGAAACTGAAGTGATGAAAAAGTTCCAGATTTCCATTAGGCATAGTTTATAGTATTCGTTACACTAATTGGCTCGGACTGGTCTAATGAAAACAGATTTTACCAAATGATTCAAGCCAAAATATTTACCCTCAGAATTGCACATAGTTTGAGTAAAGAGCTGTAATAACTGCATCTAATTTAGGGTTGTCAATCAAAACCAAAAATAGTATCAAACCTAGATATTAATTTGAACAGGTATCAATACTAAAGAAGTCACATTCAAACAGGTTTAGAATAATCTTGGGCATTTTCAGAACAAGTTTGAGAGCAGATAAACTATTAAAAGCCCATGGACCACTATGAAACCTACCTGGACAACTGAGGGATTACACAGATATAAGAACACATGATAAAATGAAAAAGTACTAAGATTTAATGTTAAAAATTACAAAGCAGGGGTGTCAAACTCAAATTCACAGAGGGCCAAAATTAACAACTGGGACTAAATCATGGGCCAAACTAAATATTTCAACAACATCTGCATGTTTTCTCTTCTTTCGAGATATGTAATGTTAAACCTTTATTAAAATAAATGTTTAATAATAGTTTTGCTTAAACATTGAATCCAGAACAAGCATAATATAAAAATAATAACAACATTTGGTGACACTTTAGTTTAGGGACCACATATTAATAGCTAACTAAGTGGTAATCGGTTTGCTATTGCTATTAAGGTTTCAGTGTATGCACAAAAACTTCGATTGTTTACTTTAATTTGTCTACTTTAATGCGAATAAAATAGTTAATGGGTTAGTACTCGCAAAATACAGCCTTAGACAAAAATGCATTACAACTACTTCATAAACCCTAACAAAGATGTAATTAAGCACTTATTATGCATTTTATTATTAACTAGGTATTGATATGTGGTCCCTAATTTAAAGTGTTAACCAAAGTTTTAAATAAATAATGTCTCTATAGCCTATTTGTAGCCGGCGGGCAGCTCTAATACAGATTTGGTATGATCACGCGGGCCAAATATAATCATATCGCGGGCCAAATTTCGCCCCTGGGCCTGAGTTTGATATGTCTGGTCTAAAGAATGTTTTTTATTATCATCATTGTGATATTGGAATCAGAATAAAGTCTGAAGGTATCGAGTATATTCCTTAGTGTTGAAATCGTGTTTGAAATTTTAATAATAATAATACATTTTGGAAAATAGAAGTAAATAGAAGCTAAAACGATAATCATCTCATCTTATTTGCACAAAAACACATTTAAAACCCTTGAAATGTCATGAAAGAATCTACTTTTTATGCAGTCATTGTGATGCAAACAGCTGCGGGCGCACTTTCACGGCGGGTCAAAAGGTGGCAGTGTTGCGACGCGTTCGGGGCCCGTCCGAATTTCTCCTTTTCCTGGGGGCTGTGTGGTTTCTGAACCTGTCTCCCGCCTGGCACTGCACAGTCTGAGCCAGAGCGCCGCTAAAGCCAGTAGATGAGAGCAACGCTTTAACGAAGGGGTCTTTCAAGTCTCTCTCTCTCTCGCTTCCCCCTCTCTCCAGCTCCTCGCTCAGCCCAGATCGACCTGCCGTTACCATGGAGACACCCCGCTGCCGACGGCAACAGAGGAGAGCCTGCACAAAGCCCATTACTCAGAACATGCATACAGAGTCACACATGGACGGGTAAACAGAGCAAAATACTTGGTTTGTCAAAAACGAGTGTAGAGACACGAGTGGGTTGAGGATACTATGTGCTCTGATGGCGTCATACGAACAACACTGGTGCAAAGAGGATTTCTGTGAAACGCTTGAGTCAGAAAATGTGGTAAATGTATAAGAAAAGGATTTTTAAAAAGTAGAAACTCTGACTTTTTGTGTTTTTGCGTTGAGTTTATCCCAAATGCTTTGTGACTAGATGGGAGGTGAAATGTCTTGACCAAAAGACTTTAGAGATGGAATAAATGTTGCACTGGAAATTTCAAATGTTGATTTTTTTATTTTTATTTTTTTCACGGGTTAGGGTTATGTTTCTGGGCTGGCCTGGGAACGCCTCAGGGTCCCCCCCCGGAAGAGCTGGAGGACGTGTCTGGGGTGAGGGAAGTCTGGGAGTCCGTGCTTAGACTGCTGCCCCCGTGACCCGGCACCGGAGAAGCGGAAGAAAATGGATGGATGGATTATTTTTTTTCAACTTTACAACAGATACAGCAGGAAATGAGAGAAATTGTGAAGGGAAAAAGTAGTGCATGTTTCACCTTTCATCCCAAATCTCAGTAGATGAGAGATGAAATGTCTTGACTAAACGACTGCAGAGGCAGAATAAATGCTGCACTGGAAATTTAAAGAAGTAGATAAGCAAATATAAATATAACAAATATAACACTGCAGCAAATGAGAGAAATTATGAAAAAAAGCTGAAAAAAAACCCATATATATCTAGATTTATTTTTGTTATAAGAAGTGAAACATCTTGACTTGAAGTACATTTTTGAGTTTCACTTTTCATCCCAAATCTCACTAATTGGGAGGTGGAATGTCTTGACTAAAAGACTTCAGAGACAGAATAAATGCATAGATTTCATGTAATTTTATAATATTTTGGATTAAATTTATAGCAAATACAGCACATGCAGCAAATGAGAGAAAATATGAAAAAAGCCCCCAAAAAACATGCATATCTAGACTTATTTTTGTTTTAGCTGAGAGATGAAATGTCTTGACTTGAAGGACTTTAAATAAAAGTTGCACTGGAGTCTTAAAATGTAGATTTGTTCTTATTATTCCATATTTTGAATCACTTTTTTCAACTTTACAGTAGATATCACAGGAAATGAGAGGAATAGTGAGGGGGGGGAAAAAGTACTAGTTCATTTTTGAGTTAATGTTTCACCTTTCGTCCCAAGTCTCAGTAGTTGGGAGGTGAAACATCTTGATCTAGGACTTCAGAGAGAGAATAAATGAT
Source organism: Boleophthalmus pectinirostris (assembly GCF_026225935.1). Classification (NCBI taxonomy): domain Eukaryota; kingdom Metazoa; phylum Chordata; class Actinopteri; order Gobiiformes; family Gobiidae; genus Boleophthalmus; species Boleophthalmus pectinirostris. The sequence goes on from NW_026571299.1 coordinate 15,349,072, forward strand.
GCATTGGAAATTTAAAGACACTGATTTCATGTAATTCAATAAGCAAATATATATAGCAAATATAGCACATACAGCAAATGAGGAGTTATGAAAAAGGCTAAAAAACATATATATCTAGAGTTTTTTTGTTTAATAGTTGAGTATTAGTTCATTTTTTAATTAATGTTTCACCGTTCATCTCAAGTCTCAGTAGTTGGGAGGTGAAATATCTTGATTAAAGGACTTCAGAGACTGAATAAATGCATGGATTTCATTTAATAATATTTTCAATCAAATTTATAGCAAATATAGCGCATGCAGCAAATGAGAGAATATATGAAAAAGGCTGAAAAAAAAAACATACTTATCTAGACTTATTTTTGTTATAGCTGAGAGGTGAAACATCGTGACTTGAAGGAATTTAAATATAAATGTTGGACTGGAAATTTAAAATGTACATTTGTTATTATTCCATGATATTTTGGATCACTTTTTTTCAGCTTTACAGTAGATATCGCAGGAAATGAGAGAAACTGTGAGGGGGGAAAAGTACTAGTTTATTTTTGAGTTTATGTTTCATCGTTCATCGCAAATCTCAATAGTTGAGACAGAATAAATGTTGCATCAGAAATTTAAAGACGTTTCATGTAATTAAATAATATTTTTGATCAAATTTATAGCAAAAATAGTACATGCAGCAAATGAATTATATAAAAAAAAAAAGCCCCCAGAAATATGCATATCTAGACTTATTTACGTGAACTTGATTTTGACTGATGGACTTAAAATGAACGTTGCACTGGAAATTTAAAATGTAGATTTGTTCTTGTTATTCCATGAGTGCGTATACATGCACATCGGTATCCTCATTATTAACCATATCCCGGTTATGGCAGTATTCGGAATACTGCGTATACATCTGAGAAACCGGGATACTAAAAAAAACAATCATAACCAGGATACTGATGTCCATGTATATGCACTCCATAATATTTTGGATCAAATTCATAGTAAATATAGCAGTAGTATAGAGTGAAATGTTTTGCAAGTCTTTTTTTTTTTTTTCTTGTTTTGTTGATCTTTTCATTCTCTATCGCTTTTTTTTAGTAGAAGATCACTTGCACTAACCCTTCCACTGTACTGGTTTTATTTTATTATATGTAGTCTATTATATTTATTCTTCATTTTTAAGGTCAAGTTGAATCCAAATTTATATCAGTGTTTGTTACCATTGTATTCCATTTCTTGTACTTTACTCACTATCTCAGTTTCGGTGTTTAAAAAGTAAATTAAAGGTTATTTTATCTTATATTATGTGTGTTATTTATTTACAACAGTTTACAAATCAGTATCTTTTGTCAATAGGTAATAAAGGCAACATACATTTATTTAAAAAAGCATAGTATTTGTTTTATTAAAAGGTAAATTGACTCTTGTGAGCTTTAAGTCACATAATAATGTTGTTATCTCATCAAAAATTTACTTGGAGTTGAATTTTGTATTTTGAAGTTGTATGTCCACAAGATTAAACATGTGCGAATGAAACAAAACACAACTCCAGGTATGTTTGTGATAAGGAAACGACATTATAACATAGATCAGATAACGTGGGCGCTTGAAGAGTTATGTAGAGCCGTGTAAAGTCAGCTAAATAGTCTTCTAATAAATTACAGCATGGGGCTAACTCTATTATTCGAGCTGTGGTCAGTCCATAACTCATCATTTTGCTATTCATGCTATTTCTGCTGCACCCACAATAATCACGATGATAAAGTAAACACTATAGCCGGAGTCAGATTATTCCCATCATGCACTGGGGCTGGGCGAGGCAGTGGTCCTGTGCTGCTTTTATATGAAACCTAATATTCAGTGTTCACCTTTACAATGGGGTCAGTGCTATCAAGATGTACCGATGCTTTCAACGCAGGAAGAAATGAGAAGCAAGAAATGAACAGACTTTTGAGCTATTACAGTACGCAGAGGTGGTATATGGAGTATTAGGATTTCAAAAAGTACAAAACATGTCATGCAGAGTTTCTAAAGTAAGATAATGAAACTGCTGTACCTGATTTTTAGTGTCTTAAAGTCTTAATGTCCTTTATTAGATTTTCAACACTTTTATAACACTTTTATATTTTTAATCTACAATTGTTTCACTGTTTTATGTCTCTGTTCACTGCTTCATGTTATGGTTGCTGTGTGAGTGTGTTCTGTTTGTGCTTCTGTTTTATACTGCCTCTTCGCCAAGTCATCATTGTAAACAAGAAGGTGTTCTCCATTGACTTACCTGGTAAAATGCTGAATAAATAAAATAAAATGAGCTAAAATAGACTCTTTAAACTGTGGGCTCGGTCAAGCAGAAGTATAAAGCAAGACCAAAAATTCAAGTTAATGCATCTGATATAAAAATGTATTCAACAGATACATATGTACTCTAGTTTATGAAACTGTTTACCTTTTTTCTGTACCATTTTCGGTTCTAAAGTTACATATGTTTTAAACAGACCATGTATGAAACATGGAACTAAAATTATTTCCCAAATTTCAAAGACCTGCAAATCATGTAAATAAATTGATGTATTTCATCATATCTTGTGTTATTTGATCTCTGAACTGTTGATGAAGGTACATGATTTTAAAAAAAAAAATGTATTTAAAATGATAAAAATTTGCTTGGAAGGACTGACATATTTTATATAAATAGTTACCTTTCATTTTGAAGTAATATTAAAGTATTAGTAAATTACAGGGATAAAATAACCCAAATGGTTCTAGTGAAGGTGTATGGAGTTTAAAAACACAAGGAGGTTCAATTGGTGTTCCGATATTTTGTTATTGGGTTCATTTTGTTTGTTTTCATACCTGACAGTTTTGACTTCCTCAGAGTGGTCAAGTGCTTCTGTGACATGTCTGGTCAGCTGGTTTATCCAGGTTTTGGCGGTGTCTTCCTACTGGTGGAGGCAGGACGACAGCGCCATCTGCAGTTGGACTTCCTCAGGACAATATCCCAGGTGTGTGAGAGTAAAAAAGCCCCCTCATCCCGGTTTATCGTCCAGTGGGCTCATTTCCGTATTTCAAATGCCTCTTTAATCCAGCGACAGTGTTTGTTTTCCTCTGTCCCAATGATGTTTGCTCTGTCCCAATCCAGAATGTGGTTTTCTCTTTTATAGTGCTCAGAAATGGACAATTTGAGTTGTTCCTGTTCTGCTTTGTGTTTTGTTGCTCGTGTTTCGCCTTCGCTGTTTCCTTCTCATATTCTGTCCCATGTTCCTTTTTTCGTGCACTGAAAGCCCTCCCTGCTTCCCCGATATATGTTTTATTGCAGGACATGCATACAGGACATATATTTCGTATATGCCATTACATTTACGGTTCTATTTTGTCTTTTGGGTGGAGCTCTTCCTGTATTAACACATTAATGCGTATTTTCTGTTTCACCATTGTAATTATTCACCATGACAACTTTACAAGCACTTTTCAAAACTCTCAGGGAGCAGTGTGCGATGGTAAAGCTGACAACTAAGCATGCTGACGTGCGCTTCCTGATGTTTGGACAATAAAACGCATTTTTATTAGATGTAGACAGTAAATAGTCGATTCAGTTTGACCTCAAGAGCTGCTTATACAATATATCTGTAATGGGGCGAGATAAATTTTCCTCAAATTCATGGGGAAAAAAATGACCTTTATTAGAAGAAAGTGTCAGAGAAGAAGTGTGCCAGTCCAAACCATCAATTATAAAGACTGAATCAATAAATTACAGGTGGAGCTGGGTATAATAAAAATAATATGCACTTAAAAGGTGTAAGGTTTCTGGTAAGAGGTCCGGCTCCTTGTCTCCCTGGAGATAATAATCATTTGCTTGGAATCTTCCACAGTATGGCATTAAACTGATCTTCTGTTTAGTCACATGGCAGGTCTATGTATTGTTGAAATACCTTGAAAAGCATGAACTCTCTCCACAGACCTGGCCTAAAACTTGGGCTCATAGCGTCACCTAACTTTAATGTAATACTGTGGAACATTCCAGGGAAGGCAATTGCATATTTATGAAGACGAGCAGGTGAAATTCTCCATCCGGAATGTCACACAATGTACCTTTAACATGACACTAAGGCGACGTTCAGACTGCAGGGCTTAATGCTTAATTCGGATTTTTTTGTGAAATCAAATTTTTTCGCACGGTCATTCACATTTCCAGTTAAATATGACTTGTATGTGATCTCCAGTGTGAACTTTAAACACCCCAAAATGGTCTCGCATGCACATTGAAGGACAACAGTGTTTACAGAAGTCGCCTTAACATGGATGCGAGAATTGAGCACTTGATGATTTTAAAGTTGCTGTCGTACTGGAGCCAAGACATGTACAGCTTATTTGTTTTAAGGAGGAGATTGAAAAAGAGAAGGACGAAGTTTTTGGCCATGGAGTTTTGTGGGGCAGTGGCAGTAACGTCTGTAGAAAGGAACATGTGTGTAGTGGCAGTTTAACTCCAGAGTTTGCCACTATAGCTGTGAGGGATGTGTGACTTTAGCTTGACTCATGTGTCTAAGATGAAAACCTAAAGATTCAATGTTGCATAATATATCTGGTTCACACGGTCAAAAAACTGTATGGCCTCAACCCCCTATAGGCGAGTTTCATTGTTGACAAAAGTGTGCGTTGCATGCTGGGAATTATTTTGGTAGGCGGCAAGAAACACTAATTCAACATGACGGACAGAGCGAGAAAGCACGTAAAGGGTATTGATCCCGGTTATTTATCCACTCTAACGGCAGAGGACCAAAGACGATTTGACCAGAAATTGGTCATAAGCATCGATGGAGCCAAATCACCCTTTTCAGCCCCTACAAAGCCTGGACCAAACCACATTTCTGGTCAGAATCGCCAACTACCTGGACAAATATTCACTTCGGCGATATCCACAATGACTTGGTGGAAACTCCTGGGCCATTCACAGCAGAAAAGATGAAAACCTCCAAGAGTCTCGATGCGTTGTTGAACTTGTTGGAGTCCACAGTTTGCTAGGATCTTCTACGTTTGCTCTGTGGATGTTTGAAAGCCGTTTAATTCGCCGTTAGTGGTTCTTTTCACTCGGAATACGAAAAAGACATTTTCCTTCTTCCGTGCTTCTATTTGTGCATCCGATAATGCAGCAGGAATTTACCATTATCGGATAAAAACGCGAGGTTACACACTGTGTTTGACCGCTATCGTGTTTCTTGCCTCCGAACAAAATATTTCCCAGCATGCAAGGCGGGCTTTTAATAACAATGACGTCAATTGAAACTCGCCTATAGCTGTGAGGGCTGTGTGGCTTTAGCTTGACTCATGTGTCTAAGATGAAAACCTAAAGATTCAATGTCCAAACTTACAGAATATTGGCTATGAGGTTTAATTGTAGATGCAGATTCCATAACTGAAGATTGAAGACTGGTTCCACACGGTCAAAAACTGTATGGCCTCAACCTCCTACAGCTTCCACACAAAGAATAATCAGGCCACAGAAAATTTACAATTTTTTCATTACATCTATAAGTTATTAATTTCCAATTTCTACTTCTACTTTTAGCCATTACAGCTAGTTCAATGTTTTTTCTAGCAACAATATCCCCAAACTTACAATTCATTATTTCAATCAAAAATCATTGTTTCAAAAGGTGTTACATCACTGTCTCTTTAGCTGCCACTGTTTATTTTTCTTCCACTTTCTCTCATATACTAGCATTTCCATTTTCTATTGTAAATCCAGTTAGTCCAACGTAACTTCATAAGCTGCCTTTTCCACAGTTCCTGAAGAGGCAGGTCTGATAGGTGCAGAGTCATAGCCAAGAGTGGTGGGATTGCGATGTGCTTCACTTCTTCTTCACAGAGTTCATACACAATTTTCTTATGACGAGAAGAATGTTTGTGTACATTTGGGACGAGTAGGTGGGATGAAAGCGACCTGGCCGTTCAGACTAAAGTCACATGTCAAAAGATTGGATATGCATCGGTTTTTAGGAGCACATATCCAAGTGGCCTGGGTTGCATTTGAAAAAAATCAGATCAGATTCATTAAACGATCAGAGACAGGTTGAATCGGGTCGAAAAAAATCAGATTTGGGTCACTTCAGGCTGCAGTCTGAACGTAGCCTAAGCTGCATGGTCCACATATTCAACTTGAATCCAAAAAACATGACCTTTTTATACTCTTTATGGAAACAATAATACGTTCAGTTTGATTTAAAGAAAGAAATACACAGAAATCTACCGTGTAAACAGGACATATGAGTGACACTGACCTATTGGCTCTTGATTTAACGCTTCACGCAACTCCTGTACTGACCTGCCAATCAAAAAGATCAATAGACGACAGCACTTCCTTAACACTACTTACCTGCCAAGTGCTATACACAGGACCGGTGTTTTTCCACTGTATAAAAGGAGGAGGTTGTCAAAGCGATACCCAAATTATAGTAAGAATAAAGTCAGAGAAGGCAGTAGATTGTGAGTTATCATGGGAAAAGTGTGTACTGCATAAATATATCTGTTGTTGTGATGTTTTTAACAGCTCGGGGGAAGAGGACATGTTGCCAGGTGCAAGCAAGTAAAAATGTGACGGTTTAGGTGTAAGTGGGTCAAGTGAAGCCAATACAAAGGGAGGAATGGAGAGGATGCTGAAAATGACATATACATTGTGAACACGCAGCTATAATTTGAATTTAATGAAATGCTTCGGATGACATGACACCGTTTTAAAGTGCCCGTAGTTCAAAACTGAAACTGAGAGCAGGTTTCTAAATAATCTGTGTATCATTTGTTCATTTGTTTTTCTTCATTATTTGGACTTTGAAGCAGGACTAAACCAGGACTAAACCAGGACTTAATCAGGACTAAACCAGGACTAAATCAGGACTAAACAAGGACTAAACCAGGACTAAACCTTTTCAGTCCTGGTCTGGTCCCAGTCTCAGTCCCGGTCTGGTCCCGGTCTCAGTTCTGGTCCTCTTTCCGGTCTCAGTCCCGGTCTGGTCTCAGTCCCGGTCTTGGTCTCAGTCCCGGTCTGGTCCCGGTCTCAGTCCGGGTCCTGTTCCCAGTCTCAGTCCCGGTCTCAGTCCTGGTCTGGTCCCGGCCTCAGTCCTGGTCTCAGTTCCGGTCTGGTTCTGTTCTGGTCCCAAACCTGTTGTAGTCCTGTTCTAAGATCTAAGATGAAAATCGCTGGTCACTGCGATGTCCCGCAGTGTCTGGAGAAAAGGGAAATGAAGTGATCCAAGCACAAATGTCCATTCTGTTTCAAAGTCTGGGGCCCATTGGTTCGCACCGTGTTGGAATGTTGTGGCTGTCAGTCGGCCGTCAATAATCGCTCCAGAGCCCGTCCCACACCCACTCTCCCCAACACGCCGGGTACCGCCCACTCTGGAGGATTTTTCAGATTTTGCTTAGGCGTGGAGTAAAGCTCCAGGAGGGTCTTTAATGGCTCTTAAATACATATTTTTGGGGGTTTTCGAAGCATCTTTTGTCCACCCCTGCTGTCTCTGGGTAGCCAGGCTGGGGCCACCTAGTGCCTCCACTCAATTTCATTTCTCTCCAGCGACTAGGTCAGGAATATGAATACACTAGACAGTTTGCAAGAACCCCAGAAGTGTGAGTCCGAGCACCAACCAATCAGCGAAGAGCCATAACTGAATTTTATCAAGCGGAAAGACGTTATTGCCCTTCTTCCTACAGGATTTGGGAAAAGCTTAATACACCAGTTCGCCCCATTAGCGGCGCATACGCTATGACCAAATAGCAGCAATTAGTTAAATTGAAACACTGCGAGGTCAGATGATTTGCACAAAGTGAAACCAGCTGATGAATCTGACTAGTGTCTGGGTGGAACCTAAGAGAATTCTCATGGGAAAACCTAAATCTTTTTTTATATATACATTTGTCAGTCTTATATATGTTGGTGTGTAATTATACTGCCAAATTTCAAATTCCTCAAATTCCTCTAGAGCTAGAAAGCAGTCTTCTCTTGGCGTGCATTGTTGACTTGGTGCCATGTCTTTTCATTTTTCAAGTACTACAAGAACTTGATCTTGCCTTCACATAAACCACCGTGTACAAATGAATATAATGTCAGGTAATACACACCGAGCTCCGCCCCTCCTCCCCGCAACCTTAACGCAGCAATAACATGACCTTGGCACAGAAATGGTTGCATATGATCGAATGGGAGGGCTGGGGATTGGATAGCTATCGTTGCTGAGGTGATGATGGTGATTTGGTTCTGCGGAGTGGCGTAAAAGACAGGCTTGGCGCCAACGTGAAAGGCAGCCTCTCAGGTATATGCAGCTCCAAAAGCGTCGGATCTACTGGTATGTATCCAGATGTAAGAAAATAGGCAAATACAGACCGAGGGAGATAGTGATCGGATTTACAGAGGCTCACAAAATTGCACCAAATGTCGTGGATGAAAATGAGATCATTTTGAGTTTGTATGTGTATCAGGAAAGGAAGATCGAGATGAGCAGAGGATCTAATGCGCTGTAGCCTTCAGTGATGAGATTAAAGGTGCACTGTGGAACTTTTCTGGTAGAAAGTTAACATCATCTGCTTGTCTCATTTGTCTACAATAAGGATGCAACAATTAAAGGGTCATATTTTTACACTATTTTCAGATTTGGTATAATGTTCAGTGTTCCTCATCAAAAACAGACCTGGAGTTTGTTTTTGTTTTGTTTCATTCACACTTGTTTAATGCACAAAACCCGCATGAGTTGAGTTTGTGGTAATACAGGAAATGCTCCAATATGTTTTTAAACTCCATACGCGTTTACTAGAATCATTTGGATAATTTCAGCCCTGGAATTGCAAAGTTTATTTGGTTAAAAATGTGCTTTGAATCTAAAATTTTGATTTATAATAGAAATAATCGTTACATTATCTATAAAGTTACATACATCTGAGGAACTGCAATCCCGCTCACAGTAAGAATGGGATGTTTTTAAGGCATTTTGAGCTATAAAACTTTTCGAAATTAATGCTATATCTCAATCCCTATGGACATGAGCAGGTGGCACACGCCCACCAGCAAAAAGTGACATTGAGCACCTTTAAGAACTTTGAGGAAATCATGAACACAACTTTTGATTTGGGTGTTTTTTTGTTTGTTTGCTTGTTTTTTTACTGTTTGGTTGAAAAATGATCCTATTCAGACAACAATTAACTAAGAAGTAAGAAATGTTTAGACAAAAAATGTAGACACAAGCTTTCTTTCAAACTGATATCTGCATGTAAATATATTGGTGATTTCATAAAGTGCTCATAACAGTCCTGTCAGTGTAAGTGTCTTGCCAAAGGACATACTGGCAGTCAGTGGTGAAAAGTAACAAAGTAAAAGTAGAAAAGTACTGTATCTAAGTATAAATATTAGGTATCTGCACTTTACTTAGTAGATTTGAACGTGGATAGTTTTACTTTTACTTCACTTCATTTGAGAGCAGATATCTGTACTTTCTACTCCACTACAATTTTGAACTGAAAAGTATTTTTATTAATATGTGAGACCTGCTGAAAAGGCTGACGCTTTATTTTTAGCATTTGTAATTTAAGCAAACACAAATATACAAAGAAAAACAGCGTGAAAAAAAATGATCAATTCAAATTTTTCAATTGAACAAAATTTAGCTCAAATCTTTCTCCAAATCTCTAAAATTTGATCAAAATCACTACATTTGAAGCTTTATTAGATATCAAAATATATATGAAATACTTTTACTTTTTACTATTTAAGTACATTTTTAAACTGGTACTTTAACACTTTTATGATACCTTTACTTGAGTAACTTTTTACTTTTGTATCTGTACTTTTACATAAGTAACAAAATTGAGTACTTCTTCCGACACTTTCAGGGATCAGATTAAAGGACAAAACATATCTGCCTCACACAAAGCTCAAAACGAGATCCTTTTCCTTGCCAGACTGGAATTGGACCAGAGAATTATTCGAACAAACATTTTCAGAGGCAGCCTTTTACAGTCACAGCAGTCCTTTTAACAGCTGGCTCGCATCACAGCCAATAAACTGCAAAATTAAAATCTGTCAACACAAAGGAGGTAACTGGAGGCATTCTGTGCAAAATTGATGGGCAAAGGGGGTTAAGTGTCTTGCTCAAAGTCACCACCACAGCATTTATCTATGGGAGCTGGAATTGCACCGGCAAACCTGTGGGTCAGTGGATCAGACCAATGTTGTATGTTGAGAGCGGGATTCGAACTGCCAAGCTTCAGATCAGAGGACAAATGCTGTAACAACTGAGACACTGTTCCTGCGACTTACGTATTAAATTGTTCACACTGACAGCCGCGCGAGGGCGCTTTAGGTTTGTGTGTCGGTATCTGCTACCAATTTAAACACACTTATTAAGACAACTGAGAAGACTGAACACAAATGCCCCCAAAAAGAAAATCATATTTTGCAGATTAGAAGCTGCAAGTAGCGAAATATGCAGCCGAAAACGATCATCGAGCAGCAGAAAGAAAGTTTGGCGTGAGTGAGAAACATGTGGCGCCGGGAGGGTGCACCATTCAACTTTCCTGGAAGTCACTGGATGGATTGACAAAGCCTGGACTTCAGTGACAACCAAAACCATCCTGCTGGAATTCAGAAAGACTGGAATAATTCTAACTGGAATTGATGCGGAGTCTGATGACAACTATGCATGATAAGAAGCGGCGCTCTGTTTACCTCCGGAGATTGCGGAGTTGCTCAAAAGTGTCACGGAGAATGAAGAATTCAATTGATTTGGTGATTTGGAGTGAGATGGAGAGTTTGGTAAACTTGTTCTGTTCTGTTGCTTATGCTATAATTATCTGAATAACTTTTCATATGTTACGTTAACAGCATCTTGTTCTTTGTTCTATTGGTATTAGTATAACTTGCCTTTCAAGATGAAATGTGAGCCCTGGTATCTGATTTTATGAAAAATTCATTTTCCACCAAAAAGTGCAACTTATATATGTTTTTTCTTCTTCATTATGCATTTTTTGGCTGGTGCAACTTAAACTGTAGAGTGACTTAAAGGCAGAAAAATACAGTATACAATTTTCAGGCATTTTAATGGCATATATTTGATCCTGACATCCCCAGTTCAAATCTACGGTATTAAAAAATGCAGTTTGCTTTTCCATGTGTTCTGGGCTCACTTCTGATTTGAGTTTGTATTTAACAGACTCCTTTTCCTTGCCAGACTACAACTGCACCATGAATTATTTGAACAAATATTTTCAGAGGCAAGCTTGTACAGTCACACCAATGCGGAGCTCCATCATTTCTCGAAGCCAATGAGCAAAGCTTTTGGGGAGGCAGCCTTTTTAACATCTGGCCCGCGTCACAGCCAATAAACTGCAAAATTGAAGTCTGTCAACACCATCTCTAGTCTGGTTTTGGTCTATTAGCTAACAACAACAAGCAGAGAGATCCTGATGGGCCCTGGTTTCTACGGGATTTGCTTTGTGAATCAGGCTAAATGCTCACAGACACGGACAAACATTGGATCGTAGCTCTCTAAGTCACTCTACTGCACAAGTTGTAGTGCATTGTTTTGTAGTATGAGTGACCTAAAACACGGATGGATGACATTTAAAACCACATCAGGCTTGTTTTTGATGAGGGAACAAGGTTAGAACATAACAGAAAGCTCCAAAAAGTCAAAATTGCTTCGTACCCCTTCTGTAATACAGTCCTTTTAACAGCCAGCCCACGTCAGAGCCGATATACTGCAAAAATCAAATCTGTCAACACCAACTCTAGTCTAGCTTTGGTCTGTTAGCTTACAACAATACCGCGCTGTAAGCAGAGTGATCCGTACGGGCTCTGGTTTCTACGGGATTTGCTTTGTGTTTCAGGCTACATGCACAGACACTGACAAATATTGGATCATACAGGAGCACGCCTGGTATTACAAGAGCTACTGGTATTTCTGACACGCTTGAGATTCTAACTACGCCTGATGGATACCTATGCTTTTAGTGAGGAGAATAAAGGAGACAAAGAGGAGGAGGCGGTGTTAAGAGTAGTATGGGGAATTTATTATGAGGCTTTCAGTTGTGTATGGATAAAATAAAGACGCTGTGAATTATGGCATGGGGGTAGCTGGAGGCAAAAGTGAAGTTCGTGATAATGTGAGTTTAAGTTTATTATCATAAAAAAAAAATATATTATATAGACACCATAATTTCCAGACTATTGAGCGCACCTGAATATAAGCCGCATCAACAAAATTTTAACTAAATTTTTAAATTGGCTGCACCTGAATATAAGCAGCAGATGTCCACGTCTTAAAGAATGTTTTCAAGTTCGGACCGTCTGCTTTTATTGCCTCTGAAAGCTTTTGTCGCCTTTTTGCATTGAGTCAGTTCGTCACGCTGCCGTCGCCAACGTCTCACCATCAACTCATTCATGCCAAACTCACGTGGAGCAGCTCTATTACCGACTTCTACAGCCAGATCAGTTGGCGTTAACTTAAAAGCTGCATCATCTGCGTTTCTCCGTGTGTTTTCCATGAGGAGGGTGTGCATGAAGCGAAAAATAACTGTTCAAAACACGATCAAACGAGCATCTTCCTCGCCGCATCACCCTCGTCTCTCCGTGCTCTACTGCACATGTCTCCTGTACAAAGAGCTGCTGTCCTGTCTGTATCGTGTCAGTGTCTTGGAGGATTTCAGCAGATTTCAGGCTCTCCCGGGGACTAGGTTACCGTATTTTCCGGGCTATTCCAGGTGCTCTGGATTATAAGACGCACGTCATTAAATGGTCTATTTTCGAACATTTTTCACAAATAAACCACACCGGACTTTAAACAAAACACAACAGTTCGATGAGTCAGTAGGACTTTCATGGTGACTCTCGGCTTTGTCGATTGATTGACTGCATTTATATAGCGCCTTTCTTGTTCAGTTGTGGTGTGTAGGGAGGGTGCTGTCTGGGACCGCTGGATTGTTGGCATGTTCGCAGTGACTCAGTTGTTCAGTTGTGGCTCCGAAAGGCACATTGGACTCGCTTTTTCGGTTCGTTCCCCTGTTCCGTTCCTCGTCCGTGTGGAGTGATGAGTGCGTCTGTGGGTGTTTTTCGCTGCATGGTTGCTCTCTGCTCCCTGTGTGTTTGCGTGCGCTGCGGGTGGTGCGACTTTGTAGTTTACTGAAGTCGTGCTGGGACACCCGAGTGGATTCGTGTATGGGGCGCTCTGGATTGTGGGGCGCGAAGTCATTTTTTTCCGGGGTTAGAGGCTTAAGAGTGCGTCTAATAGCCCGAAAAATACGGTAGTTCTATTAATCAGGTATGAGTGGATGTCCGGCTACTGAAGTTTGAGACGTTTCTTCTCGTCATTTGCGCACTCACCTGTATTTAACACATACGGGTAAGACATATCACACTCACTAATGTTAATTTAGAGTCATAACTTATTTTATCACACGGCGATGAACTGTTTGAGTGCGCTGACAACATCGCGAGCACTGCAACTTCATGTTAACCCTAGATCCAGCACAGACAGCGGCTCTTTCTGCACTCAGGCTGCGCGTATCTGCTGTGTTGCCAAACCATAGCCGGTAGACTGTATATATGAAAGGACAATGTGCCAAACAAATAATCCGTCCATATAATAACCTAATCGTTGTTTAAGCCGCAGGGTTCAAAAGGTGAGGAAAAGAGTAGCAGCTTATAGTCTGGAAATTACGGTAAAAAAAAAATTATAATAATAAAAAATCAAGGGGGCTTTGGCAAATGTTAACCACTCTGCTACATGTGAGTGATATTGTTTAAAGAGCGGCTATATTACACATCTTCTATGAGGTATTAATTGGTAATAAACAACATATGCAGATTATGTTGCAATTTTTAGTTTTAAAAATGCTTTATTTGCCCAAACATGACAACAGGTTTAATATGTTTCAGTGTTCACGAGATGTGTGAAGTTTCAGTGTTCAGTTTCGTTGAGTTCATAGTGAGAGCCCCCTTTGCTCTCCATACTAAGTCACTCTCCCTTCAGAGCGCTATCACAATTGGTGTGGTCCACTAATGAAACTGAGTAAAGTTGTAGTGTATTTTTTTGCAGGAGCATGGATGACGTAGACTTGTGGGCTGAGCTTTGGATAGACTTGTACTGTAGCTAGATGACATATAAAACCACTTTTGGCATGTTTTTCATAAGTGAACGAGGTTATAACATGATAGAAAGCACCAAAAAGTTAATTTTGCTTTATACTCCCTTAATACATTGATAATACATGATTGTATTTTGCATTATTTGTTTATTAAATAGAAAATTATTGCAGAATGGTGAACCCACAGTAGTTTTTCATTTTATCTAGAGATACATTACACATTTATTCACAACTTATACTTTTTGTAAAGTTCAAATATAATTCTGAGGCACACAATTGATCGTGACATTCCCAGATTCAATCTAGTATTACAAACCATGTGGTACACTTTACATTTATCACTTTACTTATGATTTGACATTATATTTAACAGCCGTCTCATGCTCAAGTCTCTCAGTCTCTCAATACCAAATCTAAGACTGGACCATTTTGCTGGCTGATCCATCAAACCATAATGACTTCACTTCTTTTTGACCGTTACAAAATTTGGAGCAGAGCGAGCAGCACTTTGGGAAATGGTCTGACTCACTTGTCAAGTCATTACATTTCTAACGTGACTTTTTCTACAGTTCGCCAACAACTTCAGCGTTACTTTTTCTGTGATATCCAATTGACCCAGGGACAAAAATGTGTAATATCAGTCTTCCTACCAGCATTTTCCACCTACATTCTATATTCCACTGCATTAATAACTCACTTTAAGTCATTTAGATCTGTAAATGTAATATTCTCTTTCCAAATCAACATGCAGATATATGTGATGTACAAATAATCGTTTCTAAACAGGTAAGAGAGATGACGGGTTTGCTTTTCAGTCAGCGGTCTAACCTCTCCACAGATCTGACCTGTAACTTGCTGCTTACTGCTTGTCTTCACAGAGATAAGTTACATGTGATACAGTGGGAAGCAGTAACAAGCAGGTGGTGTGCCCTCCCACCTGAAAAGTTACACAGTGCACCTTTAATGTACCAATAATGACAGGTTTCTACTTCCTGTTATATGCAACAATTTGAGGACCTTTTCCCAAATCAAATGATATAATATTTAGTTTTAAGTAGTTCATTGCTGTGGCAAAGATCAAGATCATTTTTCATCTTTCTGAAACCCACGGATAAACCCTTTAAAATATGTAACAGAATATAAAAAGATTCTATGAACTAATATGCGTAATGTGCTATGTTTGAAAACTGTGCAAAACAAGATTAAATAATATGTTAATTAATTTTAAAAAAAGAAAGAATCACAATGTAATGCCAGAATACTCTTGTGCACAAGCTAAAGTACATCTTAGAATCTCCATTGTTTTATTATGGAACTAAAAACAACGCAGTCCTTACATCGTGTCTGCGAGGGTTGTCAAATATAGAAAATCAAAAAGAAAAAAATATATATATTGAAACTGGATGCTCATTTGAACAGGTGTCAATAGAAAAAAAAAAGATTCACATGACAGAAATGAACCTTTCCTGAACAGCTTTAGAATGATCAGAACAAGTCTAAGACCTCATAGACTAGGGGTCTCCAACCTGTAGCTCGGGATGTACTGGTAGCTCTTCACCTCCTGCCAAGTAGCTCGCCAAGTGATCTCTGAAATACATGTATTGTGCTGAATATGTAAAACTTGGTCAAGTAAATGTCTATTACCCTTATCCATATATCATTTTGATGCCTAACTTTACACACTAATAAATGGAGAATGGTTTATGATTCATAGGCATTTAACAGTACCTCATCTGTGGATCTTATATATACTAAATGGTAACACTTTATAATAACTACACCTTATTTAGCCTTAATAAAGCATGAACAAAGACTTAATTAATAATGATTCACGCTTAGTAACTACTTAATTACAACCTGAATTAGCACTTAACTTGCACTTAATTCACCTGTGCTGTAAATAGTAACTCAATACTTCTTAATTACTCATGAACTAACCATTTGCATATTTACAAATGCATATTTAAGTCCACATTTGAGCATTTATTAATGATTAGTAAGCTATGAAAGAATGATTTACTAATAACTCAATGCAATAATAATTCAGGCAGCTGTTATCTGTTAGTTCAGTCTTTCTGAGAGCTTTTCTAAAGTGAAGACTAATTATGTTTAATAAGCATTTGTTAAGGTTGGTCAAATTCCAGAGAAACAATAATGCATTACTAGTAAATCATTCTCTCATGGCTTACTAATCATTAATAAATGCTCAAATTTGGACTTAAATATACATTTACAAATGCACACACAAATGGTTAGTTCATGAGTAATTAAGTAAGAAATACTTATGAGTAACTATTTACAGCACAGGCAAATAAAGTGCAAGTTATGTGCTAATTCAGGTGGTAATTAAGTAGTTACTATGCGTGAATCATTATTAATTAAGTCTTTGTTCATGCTTTATTAAGGCTAAATACGGTGTAGTTATTATAAAGTGTTACCGTTAAATTTCCTGTGACAACTAAAAGTACTGCTAAACTCTCTGGCATTTTCATTTTGTAAAAGTAGCTCACCGAAGAAAAAAGATTGGAGACCCCGGACCTCTACTAATACGCTGATGGACCTCGAAGGAAATCTACTCGGACAACTGCGGGATTACAGAAATATACGACCACAGTACTATTATTTAAAAGTGAAATGAAGTGTGTGTGTGTTTTTTTTATATATTTTTTTATCATTATTATGGTTGTATCGAAATCTCTATTGCGTATGGAGTCAATTCCTTAATATCGACATGAAGCAGTATATAAGCAGTATTTATAGCCACAGGGGCATAAGAAAAACACCAGAATATGGCATTAAGCGTGGTAAATTTAACACAATCTTATTACTGGACACATGAAGCCAGATGGATTCATTTTAAACCTTCAGGGACACTTGACAAATCAATGTATATCATATGTCTGCTTAGAGATCAATTGCATCCATGGCAACAGCGGTCTAAACCAGAGACGACACCATCACTCGCTCTTCCTCCCCTCTGTGCCTTTGATTGACAGGTCCGATGTTGAACAGGGGGCGGGTCAAAGGCTGTGTCAGGTGCTCTGTGATTGGCCGCTGCTCGCCGATGCGTTACACAGCGGTCGGGCCTCAGGGTTGAATGTGATTATCGCTCGGTTCAAGTCATTACCTCCTCCTCCTCTGTGTCCTGCTGTCTATACTCACCTATTCTGCTCGCTGTTTGATTCATCTAGCGTTAAATGGTACAATTTTCCTTCTCTCTTTCCTCTTTCTCTCTTTTACTTTTTAAAATTTCTTTTGCTCTCTTTCTCTTTTTACCTCTCTCTTTTTATTTGTCTCTTTCTCTGTCTCTTCTCTTCTCTTTTGCTCCTCTCTCTAACTCCATCTCTCTCTTTTCTATTCTATCTCTTAACCCTTTATCTCTCTCCCCGTGCAATTACAGAGATGAGGACAAATGGTGTGAAAGGCTGCCATCTATAGTATGTGTCACATGTGGAGGCAGAGGGCAGAGACCGCATTTCTTTTTACACAGAAAGAGAGGCAGAGAGAGAGAAAGAAAGAATTACATAAGATAAGCAAATTTTGATTTTATGGTCTGGTAAATGGGGAAGTAAATTGTGAAAAAAACTGGAATATTAACAAGTATTTAAGTTAAGTTTCTTTTATGTTGCTGTTGGTGTTCCACAGGGGACAGTGTTGGGTTCATTATTGTCTTTGCTAATGCAAACCACCACAGAGCTGTTGTTTTTGAGATATTTTCGAGCAGTCATGCACAGGGTACCAGAGGTGAGGACTTGCAAGTAATGACTTGGACTAGAGTCAGACTTGAGTCACTATTTGAAGGTCAGTGACTTGAGACTTGACTCGGACTTGAGGCCTGTGACTTGAGAAGACTTCAGAAGCACTAAATCTGAATTCTTTCTATTCTGACTGTAATGATTCACACTAAGATCTTGTCAAGACATTTAAAAAGGAAAAAATTTACTAAATTAATTTATACAACTCTTATATACTCTATAAATACTCACATATAAATATACTATGTTTTTTTTTTTTTTTTAAGTACAATTTATCTTTCATTATTCATATAAATTGCAAAAATCTAAGCTATATTTGGTACTTTAGTTTAAAGACTTGAAATGACTTGAAGCTCAAAGCAGACGACTTGGACTTGATTTGGACTTATGGGTCAGTGACTCAGGACTCAACTTGGACTTGCCTGTATTTGACATGGGACTTGACTCGGATTTGATGTCAAAGACTTTAGCCTTACTTGAGACTTGCAAAAAAAAAAAAAAAAAAAAAAAAACTCTGCAAGGTACATCTTAACACTGGTATGTGAAATCATATAACTTAAACAAAAACGTAATCAATAAAATGAATGATATTTACTAGGGATGTAACAATAATTGAAATGCCGTGATATTGTATCGTCAATGTTCTCACAATAATATCGTGGACCATCATAATATATATCGAATTCTCTTTGCTTAAAGTAAGAGTTATGCTACATAGACCATGATCCTTTGCTCCATGTCAGTGTAAACTATAAGCAGAAATAACAGGTCTAAGCACTTTTAAGACTTTGGATTAAGTCTTGTCAAGGCATTTTAAGAGGAAAAAGTAGCATATTAGCCTCCACAAAATATCACAATAAATATCGTACCATGAGATGTATATTGTGAAAATATCGTACCAAGAGATTTGGATATTGTTACATCCCTAATCATGAGCTTTCCCACGATATCACAATAAATATCGTACTGTGAGGTTCATACCGTGACGATATCGTATGGTGAGACTTGGATATCGTTACACCCCTAATATCTACTTTTTCATATAGTTCAACAACACCATCTTGCATAGTTACATGACCATCGACCAGTTAATCTTCTACAGTATGGATTCTCAAACTGTTTTAGTCCAACTAATAGCTCTTATCGGTATGAAAATATCCCAAGGACTTTTTAACGATCCTCAGAAGAGCATCATTATAAAATTCAGTTTCAATGAAAAGTTCATCATAATACTTATTTTATTAGTTTAGTTCAATCAAAAACAATACATGTCTGGAATTAACAATCAATGTTATCACAATTTTTGGGGGACCCTCAACACAGGATTCCAGACCGCACTTTGAGAACCACTGGACTGAAAGACTAAAGGACCACAACAATAGAAACAACATTATGTTACACCAGAGTTGGGACCAAGTCGTTTTGCAAGTCTCAAGTAAGTCTCAAGTCTTGGACCTCAAATCTGAGTCAAGTCTCAGGTCAAATATAGGTAAGTCCAAGTCGAGGCTCGAGTCACTGGCCCATAAATCCAAGTCAAGTCCAAGTCGTCATTTCAAGTGTTTGATTTTTACAACTTATATAAATTTTAAACTAAATTGTAGTTAAAAAGTCATATTATATTTAATATATGAGTATTTATAGGGTATATAAGAGTTGTATAAATGTAAATGTTTCCTTTTTAATTGTCTTGACAAGATCTGAGTGAGAATCAGATTTAAAAGTGCTTCTCAAGTCTTCTCAAGTCACAGGCCTCAACTTCAAGTCGAGTCCCGAGTCATTGACCTTCAAGTCCAAGTTGAGTCCCAAGTCTTAGTCCACTTTATCAAGTCAAGTCTCAAAGTCATGACTTGCAAGTCCCCACCTCTGTCATACACCGTAGTTCAAAAATGTTCAAATAGTAAATTATAGACGTTTTAAATGTCTGCGTGTGTTCATTTTTCTGTGTAGCAGTAACCTTCAGTGGTCATGATTTTAAGCTTTATCAGCCGCAGCTTCTACCTCTGCACCTATATCATTCTGATGCTATCTCCCCTCCTCTCTCCTCTTCTCTCTATCCTCTGTCTCTCCCTGCAGCTATTACAGGATGAGGACCAATGGCGCGGCGGGCTACTTTACCACTAGAGCAGATTGGGGCACACTTAAAAAGCTGAACAGTTTAAATAAGTCGCTTGGTGGCATTTTCATAAAGCTAATTTCAGCAGGGCCTGCCCGGTGTCAGCACGCTCGGGGATCTTGCCAATAACTATTACTGCGAGCGCCGTTTCATACATACCAATTACTACTCCAAGCCTATGCAAATGCGTATAATTTGGGTTATAATATGGACAATAAAGTAGTTGTTTAGTTTAAATTGCTTCTCGGAGACAAGTCCAGAGTCCATTATGCTACGTACGTCCGGATCTGCATTTGAGCTGTCGCGCACGCTAGCACAGAATGGTATACAAATTATTACGTGACAATCAGGACAACTACCTAATGGGTTTTTCGCTATCAAGTTTGTTTTGTTAGCGTTTTGAATAAATGTCATTCTGCACTGTTAGGAATAGAAAATATAAGTAAATATGCGTAAATCTTCTCATAGACTTTAAGTAAACATTTGTTCAACTGGAAAAATAAAGAATCTACACCGCAGGAAAAAGAATAAAACTGAACAATAAATGGAAATAGTTTTGTAAACTGTATAGTGAGTTACACTTTATAATAGGTACATCTTACTTAATAAAGCACTGGAATGTGTATGTACTTCCTCATTTATCACAGGCGTTATGTTCTAAAAATAACCCGTGATAAGTGAAATCCGCAAAGTAGTCAGCTTTATTTTTTACAATTATTATGTCTGTTTTAAGGCTGTAAAACCCCTCACCACACACTTTATACACTTTTCTCAGACAGGACAGTTGCAACCCTTTTTGCATCCTTCTTAAAACTGCTGTCGTCCTTTTGTTATTTTCTTCTTGCTTTATGTAACAAACCCAAGATTCATTTATTCCGTAATGGAGCCCTACAGCGCAGAGTCCTGCACGGGTCAATTTCTGAAGACCCGCACCTGCACAGTACAGCACTGCACTAGTCCATTAACCTGAGATTTTATCAAACTTTTGTGCTGCATACGCCATGGACTGAACCAAGACTGAACCAGGACTAACCCAGGACTAACCTACGACTGACCTCTAGGACTGATCTAGGAGTAAAACAGGACTAAATCAGAACTCACTGTCGGAACAGGCTTGGAGGTGGAAGGACAGACGCAGAGCTCCGCACCTTACGGTAAGCGCGACAATTGCCCAACCGTGCAGAACTTCAGAATCACACTGCTAGAGATCCAACATTTATGTAAATTTGGCATTCTGTACTGTACAGGAGACACGGCACTGAGATTGATTGACAATTGCCTACAATCCCTTAGCCAATCAGGAGAGGAGCACAATATGCGTTTATACACTGTAAAAAAAAAAAAAAAAAAGCATGCAAAATTGCACACAAAAAAAATCTGCAAAACAGCGAGACCACGAAAGGTGAACCACAATATAGCAAGGGACGACTCTATATATACAGTAGAGAGAGATGGGAGTGGAAATGTGCCAGTTACAGAGGATATTATAAAGAACTGCAGCTATAAATATGGTAATTGATGTGTTAAAATGTTTATAGTAATATTAAACAAAGCTAGAAGTGTGTCTATAAAAATAGCAACGGAAAGAATAGCAAAAATGTCAAGTTTTAAGCTACGGCAGCTATAGTTAAAGGCACTGTATAATTTTCTGATGGATGGTCTGCTACCTTCAAGTTTGGAGATGCTATTGCTTTATATTTATCAAATCAAACATGGATTTGATCATTTAATTCCTAAGAAAATACAGTTAAAACAGTGGCTCGCTGGTTAGAGCAGAGGTCCCCTAACGTGAAGGTTGGAGGAAGAAATACTGCTTGGACCAGGTTCTGTTGTTGTGTCATTAGGCACTTTATCTAAATTGCTTGGCAGAGATGGGACCAAGTCTTTGATTTGCAAGTCTCAAGTAAGTCTCAAGTTTTTGACCTCAAGTCCGAGTCAAATACAGGCAAGTCCAAGCCGAGTGCTCGAGTCACTGTCCCATAAGTCCAAGTCAAGTCCAAGTCGTCTGCATTGAGCTTCAAGTCATTTCAAGTCCAAAGTACCAAAGTACCAAATATATCTTAGATTTTTACAATTTATATGAATTTTAAACTAAGCTGTACTTAAAAAAATAAATAAAATCATAGTATATTTATATATGACTATTTATACTGTATATAATTTTTACTTTTTAAATGTTTTGACAAGATCTTAGTGTGAATCATTATGGTCAGAACAGAAAGAATTCAGATATAAAAGTGCTTCTCAAGTCACAGGCCTCAAGTCCCAAGTCACTGTCCTTCAAGTCCAAGTCGAGTCCCAAGTCTTAGTCCATTTTATCAAGTCAAGTCTCAAGTCCTAAAAATAGTGACTCAACTCAAGATGCCTGGTATGAAAGCGGTGTGAGTATGTCAATGTCGGTAATGGTCAGAGCTTGTACCAGCCTGTCCCAGGGCAGATGTGGCTACAATAGTATCTTCACCACCACTGAGTGTGGAGTAAATGAATAAAGCATTGTAGAACACTGCCTTGAAAGGTACTATTTAAATCTAACACATTATGATTACTACCATTGTGCATTGTTATGTACAGATCAAAACTGTAACTGGCCCAGATGGCTTCTCCTACTGGTCTCCATGGTGATAGATACAGTTTATGCCACACTGTGAAACCTTGTAGACAAAACAATAACATCTCCTTTAAACTTCTTGGGTTCTTTTTAAAGACAGTGCAGTAAAGTGTATTTACCTTGTTGATATGTTTCGGCTGCAAGCTCTGAGCCAGAACTGTGTCGTATATCAGCTGTTGTTACTTCCTGTAGTTGTGGTCAGCCTGATGGACCTGACACGTCGCTCAGACTGACCACGCCTCCCGTCGCCCGATGTTCTTTGGAGGAGGGTGTCCCAGGTGTGTGAAAGGAGGAACACTCCATCATCACGGTTAATGCTGTCCATACCTCACTCGAAACATGTCAACAAGGTACATACACTTTACTGCATTGTCTCTAAAAAGAACCCAAGAAGTTCATAAGAAGTACATAAGGCAAAATGAACATCTTTGGGGCAATAACATCTCCTCCGATACAATAGGGTGACCAAAAGTCTGTTTTCCCCCGGACATGTCAGTTTTTGTGTCCTGTTTTTTTTTTTTTGTTTGTTTGTTTTTTTTTTAGGGGTGGAAATGTCCGGGTTTTCATTATCTTTCATTGGGGCCATTAAATTGAGCGGCTCTCATAGTTCTCTGTTAACTAAGAAGGAGCGAGCCGACACCAACAGTTGGTCAGTCTGCAACATGCCGCAGTGCAAATGCGCATTTAACACTGACTTGCACAAGAAATTCTCCGTTTTCCTTCCCGGTCGTGATACGTGGGAGGCCATGTGCACAGGTTGCGAGGTGGGAGTAGCTCAATGTCGAGGCGCCACCCCCCACCCGCAGTAAGGTGCCCGGGTTTTCACAAACGGAAATATGGTCACCCTATGATACAACCTTATACTTTCACCCTCCACCAGAAAAGTTCCACAGTGCACCTTTATTAAACAGAGACACCCACATAAACTTTGTCTCAAAACATACGACTTGTATTACCTCTGTTGACACCAGTATGAACCTAACAGCACACAAGCTCTACTTTGCCTTTTATTTGATACACAAACATACCTGAAGTTGTGTTTTGCTTCATTCCCACATGTTTAACACACAAACCCTGTGTTGAGTTCTTCTCTCTGTATTTTTAAACACCTTACACCTTCACTGGAATCATTTGGATGATTTCAGCCCTGGTATCACCCGTCTTTTCTGAACTAAAGCTAAACAGTAGAGGGTAACTTGAAAACTACCTCTTGCTCCCATCAAAAGTCAGAACAGAGCATTTTGAGCTTTGGAAATGTAGATAAACTAATAATAAAGGGTTACTCAAACACGTGTGAATGAACCAAAACACAACTCCAGGTCTGTTTTTGAGGAGATAACAACTTTATATGGATAAAAGTTCACAAAAAACATTTTGCTTAACATAACGTCTATAAACAGACATGGCCACATTCACAGTAGTCACAATCCAAATGACTTATTTCTTACTAACCTCTCTCGACACGAGTGTGAACCTAACAGCGCAGAAACTCTACTTTGCCTTTGATTTACATGAGTGAAGCAGAGTTTTTCAAAAATACAAGCACCACCGCTGTGTCTTTTTCCCACATTAAACCACAAGACGAGCTACCCAGGCTAGACCTAATGAATGATGCAAAACCTGCAGATTTCATATTTTCACACACTCCGCTGAGCCAGTGGTAAGTCCTGGATTATTAGATTGTTTTGTAACACACCTCAGCGGGGGGTGGTGCATATTGTAGAGGCACTTGAAGCTATACAAGCTAACAAGGTGGAGCGAAAACAGGCAAAGTTTGATCCATCTGTCCTTTCCCAAAAACGGTAAACAAGCCTGACATGTGGCAAGCTCTGGTGTTGGCAAGTGCTCCAACTGTGTGGGGACTGTTTTGGAGGTGGAAATGTTTTCGTTAGGATTTCTTCGAGAGCTGGGAGACGTTATTTGACATGTGTTTTGGGTTTTATGACAGATATTAGAGCCAAGGGAGGGACAGAAACGGGGAAGGTGTTTTGGGTCAGGTCAAAGCGTAAATACGTTAAAGAACACATTTTATGCAAAATTGAGTCAAAGTTGTCTTCTCTGAACATTAAAAAAAAGCTCTGTTTGCATATGGTTAGTGTTGTTGCATCATAGATAAAACTTCTAAGACTTCTGTGCAGTTTTTAAGCCAAAAAAACACTCACTGGACTTGTTTGCATGGCTCATTCCCAGCAGACGGAGCTCTAAAACCTAAATATCTAAATGGAAATGAGGTGTAGAGATTATTTTAAGTTGAAAATGAGAAAAAAAAATATACCCAATAGCCCTGAATTTAACTATTGTCACTGTGATACGCTATTTAGGCAAGGAAAGTTTATTTGTATAGCATGATTCGTACACAAAGTAATTCAAAGTGCTTTACAGAATAAGAAAAACATTAAAATCACAATAAAAACAAATCAAAACATAAATAATCATCATAAAATTAAAGATTAAAATTAAAAAAGAGAGAGAGACGTTAATTACATAAATTAGAGAGAAGAACATCCAGATTTAGAGAGAAAAAGTACAGATTTATTGACTTTATTAGAGCTTTCCACAACTTTACAACAGAGCCCAGAGTGGAATTTTACCATCACAATAATGCTTACATATATTAGCATGCTAACTGCACACTTCCTGCTTCCCAAAGTTTGAATCCCTTTATAATCAGATGCAGACAGCAGATACCAGACATCAGTCCCATAAGAGCTGCTGATACAATATATCTGTACCGGGACAAAACAATATTCACTCAGCCACTTTCATATAAAAATACAGTTGAAAGAGCAGAGGTTAAATAAAATGATGTGCAGATACCATTACTCACCACGTCCTGTTTGACATGCACTCAGGGTTCATAACTGGATTATTCTGATGTGTTTTCAGAACCGAGACTTACAGGAGCCAGCCCGACCGCCCGCTGCACTTATCACTTTTAAAAACGAGATTATATCTGCTAAATATGCTAACAGGATTACACTGCTGTCTCTGAAGAAAGTGAAAGTTTGTTAGGGACGTGCTCAGGGTTCATCATTAGGGAAGATGATTTATTACTGCTGCTATTGTCCTATGTTGGTCACTACTACTTGAATGAAACCTGGAATACACACTTTACAATACTTTACGAAGATGTGAGTCTGGTGAATTGGTGTGATTGACAGGTGGATTAACCAATCAGGGACACACATGGTCAGTTTCTAAAAAAAAAAATAAAGGAAAAAAAATATCACAGCAAAACATCGCAGCTTTCTACAAACCCAATGATCCAAGTACTGAGCTTTGAGATGAGATCAAATCATAAGAGGCCAATGAGCTCCTTCGTTTCACATGCGCGACAAACAAAAACACAAATCTGATTGGCTCAGCATGAGACCCGACTGATATCAATCTATACAGAAATTATGGATTTCCAGGCAAACCTCATACTACTGTGATAGAAAGCTAAACTAAATTGCTTGGTGTATGAACTGTGCTATGCAAATACAGTCAACTTTCCCTGCCTTGCTTTGCCATTAGTTTTGATATCAAAAACCACTGTGTAACTATTTGGAGGCCTGCTGCTTGCCTCCACGGAGATGTTTTGCCTGGAAGGTTCAGAGATATGTTATTACATTTTTCTATCTCATTAAGAGAGGTTTTTATTGCAAAAACACCTTGAAATGTATGACCAGCTTGTCTCCATGGAGATGGTCACACAAATGGTCACATTTTTAGATAGCACTTTTCCTTTAATGCCCTCAAAGCACGAAGATATTCAAGTTACTGTCATACTGTGGAACATTCCAGACAAGGCAATAACATCAGAATAAATATGCAGTAGTGCACTTTGACCGGTGCACTAGCACTGTGAAATATTGAAGCGACAACCTTCCTCACTCACGCCTTGGTGAAGGTCTGACCTTTTCACACACTTCCAGCTCAATGGAATAAACTGCTGCTGCTTATAACATACATGCCCATTGCTATTGATTTTCATGGTGTATGAGGATCTCATTCAGTATTACACACACACGGCATCACATATATTCTTGTAAAGTTGTTCATAACCTTTTCTCCTTGTTTACTCTGCCTAACAGCCTCCATGGCCACTGCTGGAGCACTTCAGTGTAGTTAATACACATTTAAAACTCCCACTCACGACAAATCAATCCCTCCTCTCCCACTGAGAAGAAGCAGACTGAGAGCTGCTGGTCCCTCTGCAGTTACACACTGGGTCAGCATCAGGAGAGAACAATCCACAGAGACATCCACAGAGGTCAGCTCGGGTGCTTTCATTTGGAGCCAAGATTACATCTATTCTTGTAAACTCAAGAACAAGTGGTGTGTCCTAATACTTTTTACAGTTGCATTAATAATAAGTGATAATAAATAGTATTTTTAGGGACAATGTGATGTGATTACGTTGCACAGCAGGACGAATTCTTGCAAAACTTATATTCACAGACTGGACCAATCACAGGGCAGCAAAAACAACACAAACAGACAGTTAAGTCCAGTCTCTCAACTGGATTTAACTAAAGTTTGATTTCTCCGCTTGTTAAGTCAAATCAGCTTTTAATATTTGATTGAGCGTTCCCTCTTTTCCTGTTCGCCTTTGCAAGAACTGGGTCAAGTGTTAGTGAGTAAAATTACTTGAGAAGCCGTATCACAATGACAACAAAACTACTAAATCAAATAAAGTGAATCTAAAATAGTCGGAATCATACTAGATTAGACCTTTTTACATGGATGATTCTGATTCAAGACGAGGCACAGAAGGGAAATACTTTATCTTCTCTTCATAACACAATATGACAGAATCATGAGAATTGTCATTTCCTATTCAGAGAAAAACAATTTAAATTTATATGAAATGGACTTGGCGTGTTAGCGTTTCATCAGTATTCACAGCATGTTATGTTGTCCGCACTGTGATTGTGAGAATGTTCAGTTTTATGTCATATATCTGTGAATTGCCCGATGTGTAAAAAAAAAAAAAATTGAGTATCTCCAGTATTTTCTTCTATGTGGGAGTGTGAGACATGAGACTCAGAAAAGTGAATGGACCTTGAATTTGAATAGTTTTGTTCTGTTAAATATTAATAAGACAAAATAACAAAAAGGTGTGTGAATCCCTAAGGTGTATGCATAATTAAACCTTAAAATACTCAAATATGCCTTTCTTATTTTGGTTAAAGGAACGGAATGATGATGGTTTGGCAAAAATACATAAATGAAAGAAAACAATAAATATATCTGCGAAAATAAAATGGGCAAATTCTGGTATTTCTAATCTCCTGAGGATATGAAAACGGTCCATACCTGCTTGTCAATATCTGGTCTCGTCTGACCTCGGACGCTAAGCAAAAGCCAGACCTCTATTGATACTTTGCAGATGATCTCACCAATATTCCCCTGGGATGTGAAGCTAAGAGGAGGTACTGCTCTGTCTGAACTGATACTCTGATACTCAAGTTAGACTTTATTCTGGTTTTTATTTTAACACAATCTGACCAGAAAGAACTGATTCAGATGGAACTACAATAGATGAGCTGATTTGTGATTTCAAACTAACTAAAATACAGTATTTTTCAGACTATAAGGCACACTTAAAATCCTTTAATTTTCTCAAAGTGTGCCTTATAATCCAATGCACCTTATGTATAAATTCTGGTTGAGCGTAATGACCTCAAACTGATTTTATGTGGTACACGGCACTCAAAAATATGTCAAAATGTTTTAGTAAGACTTTGGTAAGCTATGAAGCCGCACCGCTTGATGGATTGTTGGAGCATTAAAGCTACCGTAGTCAGGAGCCTCGCGGAGTAAGTGAGCCCTGTCCTTTAGTGCGACAGAAGTTCACCTCATCAGCGCACAAGGAGCGAGCTGTTTTTTTCAGTGCTTATAGTTTATACAAATGAGCCATGTGGTTTAAAGTTTCGTTTCAGTAAAACGTAAACAAATGTGCTCAAAGCTGCATTAAGCACATTATTACTCAATGTATATTTGAGTCCTCCTCATAGGAAATTAAAAAACAAACTTAAATTATCCACCAACATTCACATTCATAATGCACATTGACCAAGACAGGGAGGCAACGCCGGGTGAATTACGTCACGATCTGTCAATGGATCGCGGATGCCTGGGCTAAGAGATCAGTCTCAAGTGTCCTTCGTTTGTTTCTCTTAAATGTGCCTTATAATCCGGTGCACCTTATGTATGAAAATAGACGAGAGAATTCAACATTACTGATATTGCACCTTATACTCCCGTGCAAGTTACAGTCCAAAAAATACGGTAACATTATAGTCACAAAATGTTGAAAATGTGCTGTTTAAATCCTTTTTTTTTTTTTTTTTCCTTGAGTTTTCAGACAATCTTAAAACTTTTTTGGCAGTGTTTGCTAATGTGCGCATTGTGTGGCCATGAACGCTGCACATTCTGCCAATAGAGATACATGTAGAACACCCCCCAGCATAAGTTCACAGCAAAAAGTCAACATTTGGACGGGAGCACACTGGGAATATTAGATGCCTTAGTCGGGCAGCAGTGGTTCTACTTGAAACTGTCATTGTGTTTTTGGGCATGACACTTTGCCAAGCTTGTAATATCAGTACAGTGTGTGTATGAGTGTTAGTGGTCAAGGGGGACTGATGGTGCCGATTCACAGCCTCACTGCCGTCAGTCTGCCCCAGGGCAACTGTGGCTATAATAGTAGTGTGGAGTGGATGAATAATGCAAGGTTTAGCGGTTTGAGTATCTTGAGGAGCTATATAAATTCAATGCATTATTAATATTATTATTTAAACCAGCAGAGAAAAACAGTCTTCATCACCAGATTTATAGACGGAAAAGGTCATTAAAGTGTCTTGCCCAAGGACACAGCAACTCCAAGCTGAGATTGAATTAGAACTTTCAGATTTCTGGGCAAACAAACTGAGCTACCACTCTCCAAAAATGCCTCTATCTCTCAAAGGGGAAAAAAAAGAATCAACTACCCAAGATTAAATTTGTAGACAGGTCCTGGCACTTCACTTTATGAGATTTACAATTATGCCTGTCCCAGATACGATTGGTCTGCTGATGAGAGGGTCTGAATCAATATGCCCTCCTGGATCCCAAGCTTAAGCGGAGCACCGGGCACCAGCGCTGGGTCAGTGATTTAGTGTGTGTGTGTGTGTGTGTGTGTGTGTGCGAGGCAGAGGCAGATGAATAAACATGAGCCGACTGCAGACTGGCATGTGCCCACTTCATTTCACTTAGAATCAACAGTCCACACTTTGGAAAACGAATCAGGAAGAGAAACAATTTTATTTGAGATGATAACAAATTTCGAAGCGTGATACATCGCTACAGAGATATACTGCGATTTATGATAATACTGAAAGTGATCTTGGTGCCCTGTTGGGATGCTAGTTGTCATTAACATAACATTACACGTACAAGAATGGTGGCTGGAAAATGGTTGTTGGGCGAAAAAGTGAAGAAAGAAAATAATTAGCTGTTTGTTACATTCCAGGACAAGGTTGAACTTTAGGTAGAAAAATAGCTTTCTTCAAAACAACCACAAAACTTCCATCCATCCATCCATCCATTTTCGTCCGCTTATCCGGGGCCGGGTCGCGGGGGGAGCAGTCTAAGCAGGGACTCCCAGACTTCCTTCACCCCAGACACGTCCTTCAGCTCCTCCAGGGGGACCCCGAGGCGTTCCCAGGCCAGCCGAGAGACATAGTCCCTCCAGCGTGTCCTGGGTCTTCCCCGGGGCCTCCTCCCGGCGGGACATGCCCAGAACACCTCCCGAGGGAGGCGCCCAGGAGGCATCCGGAACAGATGCCCGAGCCACCTCAACTGGCTCCTCTCGACGTGGAGGAGCAGCGGCTCTACTCCGAGCTCCTCCCGTGTGACTGAGCTCCTCACCCTATCTCTAAGGGAGCGCCCAGCCACCCTGCGGAGGAAACTCATTTCGACCACAAAACTTCTCAGTCAAAAATATTACCACCTTTTGCTTTGATCACGGCATTACACTCTTGGCATTCATTAACCCTGCTAAAGCACACATGCAAGTGAAAACCATTTCAGGAGACTTTGTCAAAAAGGTCATTCAGAGAAGGCCAAGGGTTTGCAGCGCTGTTAACAAAGCAAATTGTGTCTTCCATATTTTCCGCACTATTAGGTGCTCTGGATTATCAGATGCACTGTCATTGAATGGTCTACTTTCGATTTTTTTTTTCACAAATAAACTGCACCGGACTGTAAATGAAACACAACAGTCAGACTTTGTTTGGCGCGTTCACGGTGACTCTGAGCTTTGTTCAGCTGTAGGGAGGATGCTGTACTGCTGGATTGTCGGCGTGTTCGCAGTGACTCAGTTGCTCAGTTGTGTCTAGAAGTGGCACATTGCACTCGCTTTTTCGGATCGTTCTTCCGTTCCGTTCCCGCGTGGAGTGATGAGTGTGGCTGCGGGTGTTTTTCGCTGCGTG
This sequence comes from Boleophthalmus pectinirostris, assembly GCF_026225935.1. Taxonomy (NCBI): domain Eukaryota; kingdom Metazoa; phylum Chordata; class Actinopteri; order Gobiiformes; family Gobiidae; genus Boleophthalmus; species Boleophthalmus pectinirostris. Next base: position 15,380,116 of record NW_026571299.1, read on the forward strand.
GTCACTCTCTGCTCCGTGCATGTTTGCGTGCGCTGCGGGTGGTGCGGCTTTGTAGTTTACTGAAGTCGTGCTGGGACACCCGAGCGGATTAGTGTATATTTCGCTCTGGATCATGGGGCACAGTCGTTTTTTGATGGGGTTGGAGGCTTATGAGCGCGCCATATGGTGCTGAAAATATGGTACTTTGATTTGTACCTAAAATATATGAAAGAAAATTCAACTTATTTTCTATGCTACATCATTCTATCTATATCTTGCATGGTGGATTTAATGACTTCCGTATGAATCGAAAAGTAGTAAACAAAGAAAAAAAAAAAAAAAAAAGAATGAGGTGGTGTATCCAAACATTTGACTGGCTGTGTATGGAGTGAAAGAATAAATCGACTTTCAGCATCTAGAAAAGTATTATATAAGACAAATGTATTATTAGTAGTAGAAGTAAGATTAGTAGAGAATATGGATAAAACGATAATCAATATAATAACAAATTGTTCAATATTGGTCTCACGATTCGATACACGTGTTCGTTCGATACACGTGTCGATATGCATGTGTCCCTTTCTGTGTTGTCATTTATTTTGGTGAGAAAGGAAAGCAGTTTTTGCAGTGTCCTCCTCAGATGCAGCAAGAAAACAGCTCCATAGGGACTTACAGCTGAAATATTCTTACAAAGGTGGATTTTATCTTTCAGTCACTTTTTATTTTACGTTGATAGACCCAGGAATGACAGAGATATTAACTTTTAAATGCTTTAGAATCGCTTTTGGCTTTACATCAGCTTCCATCAAATGTGCTCGTATACGTGATCTTTTTCTTAGACTCTATCTCATAAGTTTTACTCAGAAAACGGCCCTTTGAGACATTTCTGTGTAATATAACAGTTTTAGTGTCCAGAGAGAGGATGGGAGAGCGCAGTGTGTTACAGACTGTAGGGGGCAGTGTGGGAGGAGCTACATACTGTCACATGTGCACACAGTGAGACTCAGGAGGAAAATAAACCATCAAATCATCAAAGAAGGAAAAGTCTAACTCCCCTGCCACTTTATATTGAGAGTAGAGTGAGAAAGCTCGGTTCTTATGTTCACTGAATAAAAATTCTGAGTTGTAAATCATTGAACCAAATGAACTAAAACACTTCACATATAAACTACAGCTGTACAGTGGTCCCTCCTTTATCGCGGGGGTTACATTCTAAAAATAACGATAGGTGAAATCTGCAAAGTAGTCAACTTTATATTTTACAATTATTATATCTGTCTTAAGGCTGTAAAACCCCTCACCACAAACTTTATACACTTGTCAGACAGGACAGGTGCAACCCTTTTTATATCTTTCTTAAAACTTATTGCTGCTGTCGTCCTTATGTTATTTTTGTCCTTTATGTAACAAACCAAAGATTCATTTATTCGTAATGGAGCCCTACAGCACAGAGTCCTGCACAGGGCCATTTTTGGAGACTCGCACCTGCACAGTACAGCACCACACCCGCCGGTTAAACCGAGATTATATCAAACTTTTGCAGTTCATACACCACGGATTGAACCAAGACTAACCCAGGACTGATTCCAGGACTGAAACACGAGGACTAAACCAGGAATAATCTAGGACTAAAACGGTTCTGAAACAGTAAACCAGGACTAAACCAGAACTGAAACAGCACTCACTGATGGGACGGGCAATGCACCTTCATACACTGTAAAAAAAAAAAAAAAAAGGCATGCAAAATTTAACAAAATAAATAAATAAATGAAACAGCAAGACCGCAAAAAGTGAACCGCGATATAGCGAGGGACGACTGTACAATAGTTCTTTGATATTTAACTCATTATTGGACCTGTGAACAAACTGTAAAAAAAAAAAAAAAGATAACTTTGATCATATTAGAAATAAAAAATTATCATATTTGATAAGTTAGGCTTTTACGGCCATTTTATAGACCCCAACCATGTTTATTTTAGGACCAAACAAAATTCTCTTTGATGCATTTAGAACTGAACATTTCCTTTTATGTTTTTAAATGTGTGAACAGGATGATTTTTATTTTGCCATGTGGTAGGCGAGAAAACAGTTTGGGTCCTTGTTCACACACAGATGTACATTACATTTCCCACGGGTGTGAAATGATTATAAATATATGTAAAAAATAAATGAGTGAATCCTTTATGTCCTCTGAATCAGTAAAATATAGATTATTAGTGATTTTGTGTGTGAAAATCGAAGAGACAGAATAGTTACACCAAATAAACCATTACACCATTCATTTATATACAAGTCATGTAAAGATAAAAATTCCACCATTATGCAATAATAATAATAATAATAATAATAATAACAATTGAAAATCTTAGTTGAAATCTTAGTTATGAAATGCTAAAAATTGTGTGGTGTTAAATTTTCACAGAATTGCATGAATTATGAAGATTGCATGATCACAAAGACCTGCTGCTCCAAATTTGATACATACAATTTTAACACAATTTTTCTACAAAATAAAAATAAAAATATGAAGACTTCATAGATTAATCTAAGAAAGTAAATGTTCATATTGAAGAATCACTAACAATATTTAGGCAATTCTTACACTAACCTTTTCAAAATTGACAAAGTTGTTCCTCCAAAAACAGAGAAAGTCACACCCACCAATGCGGCCATTTTGAAACTTATTTTAGTTATTTACTGAAAACCATGACACGCCCACTAGGGGGCAGCTGACAAGTATTTAATTGTATACAACAGGTTTTTCAGGAAAAATACTGATTATGCGGGTGGGCAGAGGTCTCAGAATGTTGTGTATCAAATATGATACAAATGGCTTTATAGGGTTAAAACACATCAAAATTTAATCGATATCGTGACCTGTGTATCGAGAAGCTGAAGGCTGTAACAAATAATAAAGTGTTGTGAGTATACCACATGCAATTATTGAATGCTGAAATCATATATTTGTTTAAATGTTGTTAATGAAGTCACACAATTAATGCTTTTAACTACTGAAATCTGATATATGTGTTTAAAGAAACTGCTGTGTAGGTTGTGTCTTTTTAAGGAAATTCTGTACAGAGCAGCTGACAAGGGACATCCTGGCTGGCACCAAACCTAAATAGATCCGGTCATTCCCATAAACAGAGAGGCTTCAGGGAGGATCCAAGGCGTGAACCTGATCAACATATCATTATGCATATTTCTGTGAATGTATATATACTGGGTTAAGGGACAGATGCAGGTGTTCAGACTGCCTGAAACTAAGTCCTGTGTAGAATAGGCCATCAGGGATAGTGGTCTGACCCAGAGCTCTGTATTAGAATTGTATTGGACAGGGAATAAATTCTTTTTACTTTTAATCGATCGATTCCAGTTGTGATTTTTTGATAGAACACGCCTAACAAAGCGTATCAAATCATGAGAAAACCATATGTTGCATCCCTAATAGAGAAACCATACAGAGAAGCAGCCAACAGTCAAACTTCCTCAGTTGGAATTTATGAATTCTCCTCTCCGGCAGTTTTTGAAAAAGACTTACAAACCCTGACATCGAATTTCCTCCTAATAACATCCGCTACAACACACTGACTAAAAATATCATGATTATGTGAACCTGACTTGTTATTCAAAACTGCATCTTTCAGCTTAGACGGGTTTCATGCTCAGATTGTCAAAGTGTGTATTTGTATCTCCACACAGCAGTCACATGGTCTAATCACTACAATCTGGGCTGGTGATGAGCAACAGCAGAGCAGTCATTAAAGCATGTCCCGAGGAGCAGCGCACACGCCTTCAAGTGGAGTCATATGGAAACTGCACGGCCAATTTACAAGCCTCGTGGTATTTGCATCATGTAAGAGAGAGAGAGGGAGCAGAGGGAGGAGATGGAGGAGAGTGAAAGTGGGGAGGCAGAGTGTACTGAGAGGGAAGAGACAGCGTATGTGAATGAAAAAGATGAGAAAGGAGAGAGGGAAGAGCGAGACAGAATGTGATTGAGAAACAGGAGAAAAGAGAGGGTAAGACAGAGAAGAGAGAGAAGAGAGAAAGATTATGTGAATGAGAGAGAGGGGAAGAGAGGGAAAGAGTGGGGTGGCAGAGCGTATAAAGAGAGAGAGAAGGAAGAGAGAGAGTATGTGAAGAGAGATAGAGCGAGGGGAGAAAATAGAGATGGAAGAGAGAGAGTATGTGAATGAGAAAGAGGATAAAAGAGGGAGAGAGAGAGTGGAGAAGAGAGGAGAGATGGATTATGTGAATGAGAGAGAGGAGAAAGAGAGGGACAGAGTGGGGTGGCAGAGCATATTAAGAGAGAAAGAGAGCGAGAGAGAAGGAAGAGGGGAGTATATGAAGAGAGAGAGAGAAATAGAGATGGAAGAGAGAGAGTGTGTGAATGAAAAAGATGAGAAAGGAGAGAGGGAAGAGCGAGACAGAATGTGATTGAGAAACAGGAGAAAAGAGAGACAGAGAAGAGAGAGAAGAGAGAAAGATTATGTGAATGAGAGAGAGGGGAAGAGAGGGAAAGAGTGGGGTGGCAGAGCGTATTAAGAGAGAGATAGAGCGATTGGAGAAAATAGAGATGGAAGAGAGAGAGTATGTGAATGAGAAAGAGGCTAAAAGAGAGAGAGAGAGTGAGGAGGCAGAGTGTATTGAGAAAGGGAAGAGAGAGTGAGAGAGAGAGAAGGAAGGAAAAGAAGTATGTGAATGAGAGAGAGATAGAGGGAAGAGAGAGAGGTGTGAATGAGAAAGAGGAGAAAAGAGAAGGAGAGTGAGAGCGAGGGAAGAGAGAAAGATTATGTGAATGAGAGAGAGGGGAAAGGAGAAAGAGTGGGGAGGTAAAGTGTACTGAGAGAGGGAAGAGACGGAGTATGTGATTGAAAAAGAGAGGGAACAGAGAGGGGAGAGAGAGTATGTGAATGAGGAAGAGGATAAAAGAGGGAGAGAGAGAGAGAGACAGAGAGTGGAGAAGAGAGGAGAGATGGATTATGTGAATGAGAGAGAGGAGAAAGAGAGGGACAGAGTGGGGTGGCAGAGCATATTAAGAGAGAAAGAGAGCGAGAGAGAAGGAAGAGGGGGAGTATATGAAGAGAGAGAGAGAAAATAGAGATGGAAGAGAGAGAGTGTGTGAATGAGAAAGAGGATAAAAGAGAGAATGAGTGAGTGAAGGAGACTAAGGGGGGTGAATGAGAGAGAGGGGGAAAGAGAGTGAGAGTGGGGCGGCAGAGTGTATTGAGAGAGGGAAGAGAGAGTGAGAGATAGAGAGAGAAGGAAGAAAAAGTATGTGAAAGAAAGAGAGAGATAGAGGGAGAGTATGTGACTGAGAAAGAGGAGAAAAGAGAAGGAGGGAGAGAGAGGGAAGAGAGAAAGATTACATGAGTAAGAGAGAGGGGAAAGAGAGAGAAAGAGTGGGGAGGTAAAGTGTACTGAGAGAGGGAAGAGAAAGAGAGTATGTGAATGAAAAAGAAGAATAAAGAGAGAGAGGGGAGAGAGAGAGATATGAATGAGAAAGAGAAGATGAAAAAAGAGAGGGGACAGAGAGGGAAGAGAGAAAGATTATGTGAATGAGAGAGAGGAGAAAGAGAGGGGGAGAGAGAGAGTAGGGAGACAGAGTATTGAGAGAGACTGAAAGAGAGAGAGGGTGTACGTGAATGAGAGACAGAGAGGGGAAAGGAAAGAGAGAAAGTGGGGAGGCAAAGTGTACTGAGAGAGGGAAGAGAGAGAGAGAGAGTATGTGAATGAACAAGTGGAGAAAAGAGAGGGAACAGAGAGGGGATCGAGAGAAAGTATGTGAATGAGAAAGAGAAGAAAAGAGAGGGGAGAAAGAGAGAGTGTGTGAATGAGAAAGAGAAGAAAAGAGAGGGAACAGAGAGGGGAGAAAGAGAGAGTGTGTGAATGCATGAGGAGAAAAGAGGGAGAGAGTGGTACAGTGTGTTGAGTGAGAAAAAAAGAAAGAGGTGGGGTATGTGAATGAGAGAGAGAGGAAAAGATAAGGAGGTGGCAGAGTCAGAGTGGGATTGAGTGAGAGAAAAAGAGACAAGCAAAAGATGGAGGGAGAGAGAAAAAGAAAGAAAGAAAGACAGAAAAGAAAAAATAATAATTTATAATCTAAAATGGCAAAAAAAAAAAAAAAAAAAAAGGTGTTATACTAATACAATACAAACTAAAAAGTGTGTACGTGAAACCAAAGAAGACGACGACTATTCTCAGATAAAGTATTATGTTTTAAAAGCAACATTTTAAGGACTAATGTGAAAAAAAAAAAAAATCTTACAATTTGTTACCATGGCAACAACGCCCCATCTCTTTGAAACCAGCATTTAAGACGACATTTTGAGACAGATCCTAACCTTATCGGATTTTATAGTCCCTAATTTCCCAGCCTAACCCCCCTAAACTATTTTCTTGATTTAATTTTGAAGAATTTACATCATGAGGACCTGATTTTTGATCCCCGCAAAGTATAAATACACAAAGTAAGTTCATCCTGTTCTTGTTATCATCTATACTTTTAAAAGTTCACATTTAATGAATATTCGTAAGAGCTCTATCAGAAATACAGTAAACATAAGTGCTGAAGGCTTATAAAATGTAACTTGTGAGATGAACTGCTTGTACACCCTGTTTACTTCGCCTTCAGGGAGTGACTGGAGCCTGGAGGAACTGCACCTCGTCCTCTTTGATAAGCTCCGCGGGCTTCTACCTGGCTACATGATTTAAATTCAAAGAGAAGGAAAAAGAGGAGGAAAAAAAAACACACTCCGTACCAAGTTTCCCATTCATTACGACTGTGGAAGCAGAGCATTATGGGATAGAAGCAGCTATGGCGGTGCTAAACCTGCAATACTACAAGCAGGAGGAGACTTTGATGTAGCTGACAGGCAGTAAGTAATGAGCGGGCTGACTTCACTGCAACCTCCCAAAGCTCCAAGCATTCACATGTAATCTCTGAAAGCCACTGCTGTGTGTGTGTACAGAAGTTTGTGTACTGGGGATATTGTTAGTATATGGGGTAGGGATGGGCATTCGGTTCAATATACTTAATCAGTCATCGGGAGAATTAAAGATCGATTAACGTTTTTAGATTAAAATTATCATCATTATTATTACTATTACTAATCTTCATAAATAAACTCAACTTTACAACATATAAACCATAACCACTATCGAGCCACATCAGCCCGTTTGACATTATAATGTGTTTATGCAGCTTTGACACATTATTTGTTTACATCTTACAGAAACAAAACGTAAAACCGCATGGCTAAACTATTAGTGCTGAAGACAACAGCTCCCTCCTTGTGCGCTGATGAGGTTCAGTCGGACTAATGGCACGACTCAGTGGAATATGAGTGTTCTTTCTGTGACAGAGGGATGTTTATGATGCTAATGGTGAGTCTGTTCTGTGCTTCTATCGCTTTGGAGATGGTTCATGTGAAACTTGTCAGAGATTATACGTCTGCAGATCATACGCATAAACCGTATATATTAATTGACATATATTCTAGCCTCTTAGCATTTTGGCGGTGAATTACTTCACGGCGCATAGACCTACATCAGCATCAGCTTTTTCAGGCGTCCACACAGTGCCAGATCAGATTTGCACTCAGATGAATTTGTGGGAGCTGGCGGCACCAGATCGTTCCATGTCTGGAGTCGTTTTCCATCGGATTAGTGTAAACAAACACTGTATCCGCAATGAAAATGACTTGAATACGTACTAGTGTGGATGGGGCCTAAAGGACATGACTCAGTTCTTTCTGTGACACAGGGATGTTGATGATGGTGAGTCTGTTCTGTGTGTACATCGTGTTGGAGATGGTTCATGTTTTCAGAGATCAGACGTGTGCAGGTCTAGCGCAGCTCATTTCACGCACTTCATTTATTTTGGCTACTGTTGTGATGAAAAGACTGAAAAGTGTTTGTCTTTTGGATGCATGCACACTGAGCTTTATGTTGCAGTAACCGGGATACTGTGTATACATGCACCATGACAAAACGGGACACTTAAAAAACCTGATCATACCTGGGACACTGATGTGCATGTAAACACCCTCACTGAGCGGTACAGTGATCTCCAAGGAGGAGCCAGAGCCCAAACGTGGGACTGTGAGGCCATAACTCCAGTGTCTGTGCTGTCAGAAGCAGGACTGTTTCCTTACGCTTCGCTACACACAGCAACCTACATTCGGTTTGTCCATTAAAAATTAACATGATCGACGAAATTCTTAATAATCATGTATTGATTAGTCGACTAATCATGCCCATCCCTAACATGGGGTTTGGTCTATACCACATAGAGGTAGTTAAAGGTGCATTGTGTGACTTTCCTGGTGGAAGATCTGCCACCTACTTTTCTTGATTGCTTTGTCTGAAATGTCTTTCTATTATCACGGAGACCACATCTGTGGACAGGCGTTCCAAATAAGAAGTGTTCATGAGTGCTTCCAGCTCCATCGACTGTTTCCAATTGACTTAACATTGAAAAATAGTCATTCCTCTCTCTGTACCTGCTGCAGTGAGCATCGTCATTTTGGTCTTAAAATGTTCATATTAACCCGCTCTACAAGCTCCTAGTGTTTTTATTTTGCTATTTTGTCCATAAATAAATTCCTATTCATAATATTGACCTGGACCCAAATTCACTCCTATCACCGCCAGCCTCTGTGAGCTTCATTTGACTGGAGCCGAAAGTTATGGGTGACGTCACATTCCTTTAGTCCACTTCTTTATTCAGTCTACGATCCCAAGTTCGGTCCCTTTACTTTTGACCCAGTATACTAGCTCATACACGGGTTTGCATAAAGAAACAGCTACAGGCAAAGATTAAGGGTGTGGAGACAGAATCCATTAGGGAACCAATTATTTTGAATATGTATAAAACACATACAAAAAATAATGTCAAGTTATGTCACAACCAATGCATGTGTAATGGCTCACATAACTTTATTTTTTGATCTATATTATAATGTTTCCTCATCACGTTTCTACTCTCAAATACTCTCTCCACCTTCCACCTTGTGATGTCAGGCAGTAATATGGGAAGTGCTCCACTGAGTTTTCAACCCCTTAACGCCAAGTGTCATAAATATGCATCAAACTGTTTGGATCAAGATATAAGCAGAGATAGCGGCTGCATTCCCCTAATGCTGGTTAGTGCATATGCAGGAGCTTCCTAGGAACCTTTGGCAAACACTTGTTTCTAGTTGTCACAAATTTGCAATATACCCATATTTCTCTCTCTATATATATATTTTTTGCTATAGTCAAATTAATAATCTCAACTTCATTTGCCATTTACTTAAAGGCAAAAACACACACAAAACCTTTTTTATATGCATCTATATCAATTCAGGCGTTAAGGGATTAAACTCCAAACACCTTCACTAGAATCATTTGTATCATTTCAGCCCTAAAATTGACAATCTCTAGTGGACAAAAGGTAACTTGAAAACTACAGCTTCATGACATCACAAGATGAAACAGAGCTTTGAGCTTTGGAGATGTAGACAGACAAATAATAAAGGATTATTCAAACATGTGTAAATAAAACAAAACACAATTCCTGTTTTTGATCAGGAAACAACATTATAACATGATGTACAGCTCACGAGTCAACGTTGCATAACATAAGACCTTTAATACTATGATACTATGTCATATCTTGTACCCTTTTATTTACTCTGACATAAGGAAAGAAATAACATTTTCTTTTTCTAAAGGAGGACTGTTAATGGAATGTAAAATCTTGCCTACGGCGCCAACAGTGCTGAGGGCAGCTTTGTGAATTCTTATCTCTAAAAAAGCTCTTACTAAAATAAGTGCAAAAAGTACACACTAAACTGACCATTGTCTAGGGTACAATGCCATTCTGCTGATTTCAGCGCTCGTAAGAGGGGTATTAAGCAAAGTCTATTTTTTGGAACTTTTTACCATGTTTTAGAGTTGTTCCCTCGTCAAGTACAGTGGTTTTATACTGTATGTCATTCATGCACATTTAGACATCTCTCCTGGGAACTAGGTTTGTAACAATAACCAAAATACCATGATATTGTATCGTCAAAAGTCTCTCGATAATATCGTGGACCATCACAATATATCGAATCACAAGTTCATTTGCTTAATTTCATTGTTATGGTGCCATAATAGCTAAACAAACAAACAGAACTACATCGACCATGATGCTTTGCTCCATTTTGGTGCAAACTACATGAAGAAATAACAGTTCTAAGCACTTTTAAATCTTAGTTCTTTGGATTAAGTCTTGTCAAGGCATTTTAAGAGGAAAAAATAGCATATATGTTGTAAGCTTCCACAAAATATCACAATCGTATATACCGTAGAGTGAGATGTATATTGTAAAAATATCGAACCATGAGATTTGGATATCGTGGATCTGTACTGGGCACTACGCAAACCCTCCTTTCATTTTCATAAATATACAAAAGTAGGATACAAAACAAGACACTACAACTTCACAAACTTGACGCAATGTGCAGCAGTTGCATTATGTGTTAACAGTTAAAACTCCATTGAAGTGGAATAAAATTACATAATTACTTACACATTTCCTCGTGTAATTTCAAGCAACTTAATCCTTTGACATTTCACACTGTTCTTACCTTTAATAACAGTACAGATGCTCCCACTTTATTCTGCGCATCACGTATGACAGTTTCCAAATGAGCGCCTATCTGATTACACTGCAGCAATCACAGAGGAGATATGTGAGATGTGACATGTTATTCCATATTATTAAGTCGAGCTGTCAGCCGTCCAATAGAAGCTCTGCGTGACGCGGTGAGCAAAAGAAGCAAATTAACTTGTCAAAACAACTCATCAACATATAACTGTAGATGATAAAATGTCTGATTAATCTGAAGTTGTTCACATCATACGGTGGCGGAGGGTGCGAGGGGTGAGTCTGAGAAGTGAAGTATTTGAAGTTGTCATATTGAGTTATTTTCTGATCTGTTATAATGTCGTTTCCTCATCACAAACAGACCTGGAGTTGTGTTTTGTTTCATTCACACGTTTAACACACAAATCCTGCATATTTAGGTTGAAAATACTCGCTTCCAACTTGATGCCAAGCGGGAATAAAGGTGCTCCACTGTGTTTTTAAACTCCATACACCTTCACTAGAATCATTTAGAGCATTTTGAGCTTTGGAAGTGTAGACTGACTAAATAATAAATGTGTGAATGAAACAAAACACAACTCCAGGTATGTTTTTGATGAGGTAACATTATAACATGGATTAAGTTGTCGGACATGAATTTAAAATTTTAAATTACATAAAACAACTCAAAGCCATGTGTTTCAAAAGGATGAAATATTATGACTGTTGTGATTAGGGCTGGGTATCATTAAGAATTTGCCGATACGATACATACCTCGATACATAGGCCATGATATGATACATATCTCGATACAGTGAGCTTTCATTTCAATACCATTCGATACGATATATATTTCAAATCAAATCACTACGGTTCAATGAAAAATAAAGGATAAATCATGTCTGTGATACTAAAAGTGTTTGTTTAACCACTTCTTGTGAAAAGTTCATATGAAACACAAACATTTTAATCATGAAAACAGTGAAAATGTCAAATGTGTTGCATAAACGAGTTTCCCTCCACTAAACAAGCAACAAAACTGAAGCGCTTTAATAAAATAATTTTGTAAAATATATTTTAAAAAATATCTTGGCAATATATCGATACAGCAGCCCACGATATCGATACTGTATCATCACATTAAATAATATGATATATCAATATTTCGATATTTCAATATTTTTGCACACCCAAAACTAAATATTATATCTTCTGAATGGTGAAAAGTCCTCAAAATGGCAGCTACAAACAGGAAGCTGAAACCCAAATTAGGAAAGAAAGCAAAATGAAGAGGGGGATATTACAGTTTTTTGGGGTATTAACTTCTAACACATAACATATTTAGATCACCATGTTAACTTTTATTGTTTTGAAAATGCTATATATTTCCAAAAAAAAAAAATAAAAACTTTAACATGTTCAGTCATTTTTTGTTTAATTCTCCACTCTCCCTGTGCTCTTTGTGCTAAGTCACCCACCCTTCAGGGTGATATTACAACACAATCAGCGTGCATTCTGCTAAAAAAACTACTGCACATCTCATCAGGTTTGTCAAATGGATGTTTTGTATATTTATGGAGAATTCACGTGAGGGAGCATGGATGATGTAGGTTTGTGCTGAGCCTTGGACAGAATCTTACATCTAAAGACATGGAGGGTTAGAATAGGGTCCGGGAGAGATCGCTAAATTACTCAAACGTGCATGTATGACATCTAAAAGCTGTTCAAGCATGTTTGTGATGAGGGAACAGCATTATAACATGGCAGAAAACTCCAAAAAATCTATTTTGTAATACCCCCTTTTTAAATTATGTTTGTTTTTAATATGGAAATAACTTTTAAGGAGCAAGGCTGAGTTTTATGGAGTTTTATGGTCACTGTCATGCTAACATCTGCTGCTAATATTCAGCCGCATCTGTGCTACTTCCTGTTTTGCCAGTAATAAAAAGGCTCTGGATTTAGACGGGAACAGTGCTCAGTGGTCGCATCTTACAATTTATTGCGTTGAGACAAAACTAATTTAACTCTTGTACAAAACATAAAATGGTACAAGGGACTTTTAAAGGGGCTGTACCTGTTTTTGTGAGTAATTAGCTTTGCCCCAGTACAGATATATTGTAAAAGTAGCTCTTAGAGGTCAAATGAAACCACTGTGTACTGTCTGGATCTAATTATTAAATGTTTTATCCTCTACAAACCAGGAAGTGTGCTGTTAGGATGCAAGTTGTTGACAGCGTTACCGTTATGGCTCTGGCCTCTGAAAGTTGTATTATAAACTCACAGTGGTGAATAATTAGGGAGCTTGGACTATATTTGGAAAGTAAGGAATAACTTTGAACAACCACAAGCCTTTATAAATGAACTCACTCTGTTTTTCACATTTTTAAAACAGCAAACATCAGCTGTAAACTTTTTGTTAAGTGCATTATGGTAACTCATAGACATAAAGGTACATTGTAGAGATGTAACAATAACCGAAATATCGTGATATTGTAACGTCTTAAGTCTCACAATAAGACAACAGCGAATAAACTTCGGGAACTACATATCCCATGATTCATTTCAGCGCAGACAACATGAAGAAATATGTTTTTACTTGAATTCTTGCGATTATGACAGTAATAATTCACATCAAAATTTGGATATCATTACTTATTGTGCAAAAATATTGAAATATCAACATATCATATTGTTTTATACGATGATACAGTATCGATATTGTGGGCTGCTGTATCGATTTATTGCCAAGAATATTTTTGGTATATTTTACTACATTATTTTGTTACAGCTACAGTTTTGTTGCTTGTTTAGAGGAAGGAAACTTAATTTAACATTTTCACTGCTTTGATGATTAAAATGTTTGTGTTTCATATGAACTTTGCACAAGAAGTGGTTTAACAAAGACTTTTGGTGTCACAGCCAAGATTTAGCCTTTATTTTTTGTACTGAAATGTATCGAATCGATTTGAAATATATTGTATCGAATGAAAAACTCACTGTATCGAGGTATGTTTCATATCGGCAACTTCTTAATGATACCCAGCCCTAATCCCTAGTACATTGTGTAGCTTTTCTGGTGGAGGGTCTGTAAAATGCTTCTTTCCATGGAGATGTTTTTGCTTTGCCTGGAATGTTATCACAGTATGGTATTACTTATAAATATATTGAAGTCCAAAGCAAGAAAAATAATCTGACAAAGGCTTTTTGTCAAAACCTTATTTTAAAATATTTTTCTTTAAAAAAGCTTTTGGACATTTTTTTCACTTTTAGAGAATGGTATTAAACCTTTCTAACTTCACCAGAAAAAGCCAGATTAAGTTACAGGTCAGATCTGTGGAGAGGCGATCCCGCTCACAGTCAGAATGAGTGTTTTTCTAGGTATTTTTGAGCTATAAAACCACCTGTAATTGAATAAATGTAAGTTACAGCTATTTAATTTTACAGAGTGAAATATTCCAGGTAGGTAGAGCAATGACATATCCATAGAAACAAGCAGGTGACAGATCTCAAACCAAAAAGTTACATCATATAACTTTAAAGTATGCATGACTGATTTTTATATTTGCTCTCATTTAGATTTAATTTGTTGGGATAACACATCTTGTAAATTATAGTTGTAAACCGAAGAGCAAGAAGGTGGCAAGCTCTCCACCAGAAAAGTTACACAATGCACCTTTAACTAACACCAGCAGTTATGTTTTGAACCAAAATAGTCTTTCCTCATAAGGGCTGAACCAGGAGACAGATTAGGCTGGAGCTCCTAGTCATTGATATTCTTCACAGGGCCCCAGGACTCTGCCAAAAGAGAAGCTACGGAAATGTATTACTCACTGTCAGTAATGACCATAAACATATAAATCACTGGGAAAGCCGGTTGTAACGGGGAGAATGAGATGGGCCCAGTTGTGTGGGAGGGTTGCCGGGTACAGGGCCCCTATGAAAGATGGAGGGGAGGAGAACCGGGGCTGGGGAGGCGGGGGACCTCTCCTTTACAATTACCCAGAAGAGAAGGCTCCGAGCTGGGGAAGACGGGAGAGGTAATGGGGGGTTTGTTTCGGCGTGGAGAGATTTTTAAAAATACATTAGGTTCATCTACTCGCGGGATTAAATGTGAACTGTGTATAAATAAGGTTGTGTGTTTAAAGGTCTTGTGGACTCTAGGAAATGTGGGATTAATGAAATTTGACTTATCTTTACAGCAAATTCAATAAATATGTTAAGCGAATGTTAGTCTCTTTTCTAATCTATGTTAATATGTGGCGCTTTTAATATCTATGGGTTCAGAATGATGTAAAGTTAGGACTGTTTTCATTGCAATTAACAACTCAAAATAAAATCGTTTATATGGTCAGTCGTCCTCAAAATGGCACCGTATATCAGATTAAACCCATGAATTCATCTGGTCATGGGATATTTGAATAAATGCGCATGGTGTAAAAACATGATGGTGTGTTTAAAGGTCTCTTGGATTTCAGTAAATGTGATATGTGTGATATGTAATGAAATTTGACTTATTTTTTTACGCTAGAGGGGAGTTTAATGGTCACATTTTTAGATATAGCTCTCGCTTTTCCACCTTCAAGGCAATCAAAGCGCTTTACAGCAAGGACCCACTCACACATTCATACACCAGTGTATGCAGACACTGGGGATGAGGTGGATTAAGTGCCTTGCCCAAGGACACAACAACAGGATTTATCTGTGGGAGCTGGAATCACATCGCCAACCTGTGGTCCAGTGGGTCTGATCGCTCAACCAATGATGTTTTTTTGTTTTTAATGTCCAAAGTGATGAAAAGTTATTAAATAAATTCAAAATACAATATTATCACTTTTGAATGGTCAGTCATCCTCAAATTGGCATCATATCACAAGAAGCTGAAACCCATAAATATTCTTTATCCAACTATCTAGCAAAACAAACAAACAAACAAACAAACAACATGTGGACAACAGTCACAAAAAATAATAATAATAATAAATTCATGTATTAACCCTTACATACTAGTTGAGTCAAATCTGACCCTTTTGACATTCACCAGTACTAAAAAATACACTTAGCATCATTATTTTATCCTGAAATTTGATGACATTTCCTAAATTTTCCCAAAATACACAAAAACGAAAATATTTTGAAATTTTATACTTTTGTACTGGTGCAACACATTTTTGGACACTGAGGCTGGTTCGGGTCTAACACTATTGAGACGGATTTTAGCTCTATCAGTGCGGATTAAATGAAGGAAAATGGAAGTTGTGGGGAATCTTGAAACTGTGAAAGTGTACAGACCATGTTATTGTGTTTTTTTTTTTTTTTTCCATGGGACAGTGTTGACAGAGTTCAAGAGTTCACTGTTTTGAGATTCCCCCATTCCCCAGGTTCCCAGAGACAGACGCCTGTCGGTTTCTGAAGGGGCAAGGGGGAATCTCAAAACAGTGAAAGGACTGATCAACCTGTCAATGAGGTGGAGGAGAGATCTTTTCTTCTAAGTTTGCATTCAGTCAGAACACCACAGTTTTCTCATACATCTAAAAAAAGAACAAGTAAATATGAAAATATGCTCTTCCTGCTCTTTGAAACATTATATTTATATATTACATAAATGTATTAATGTGTGATAGTTAATTTAGATATTCTAAATAGATCTTCAGTTCAAGATTTGGTATAAACACTTGACAGACAGGAATTCTTGGTCTGGGTCAAATTTAACCCAAACCATCCTGGGAAGGCTTAAGAAATGAACAGTTTGTAAAGGTTAAAAGAAGATACTGAGTTATTATAGATATTGGCATATGATATACACTTGTTTTAAAAATGTGTTTACTTTCGTCAATATAGAGTAGATTTCATGTTTTTATAATGTATTATGTAAACAAACTGTGTGACATTATCTTGTAGAAAAGATAAAATAACATGCAAAGACAAAGGAGCAAAGGACACCTTGTCATGGTGCCAGTCTCATCTCCGAGTAAAAAGGTTCAACTTTCAACTCCTGGCTCACCTGACTGCATTATAATTATTCTATTTTGGATATTACCTGTTGAATTTACAATTGTGCACAAAATTTTGCATTGAAACACCCAAATAGTGTTTTCAGTTCTGTTAATATTCCAGCATTTTTGCCCCTCAGATTGTTTCAGGAGCTGTCCGCGGTGCTGAAACAAAGAAGTTGTATGGAGCCCAACTACGAGACCTTTTCATAAAACCAGTCTAATCCCCACTATCCGGAGCTGCGGTGAGCTGTTGCAGTTCACGGGTTTGCTCCTCCATCACAGCGACACAGGTGCAGCAGAACTTGGCTTACTTCCGAAACCTGTCTTGAACTAGTGAGTGATCTCCAGCGGCACAAACCAGCACAAACCAGAACCGAGGAGCCGATCAGACCACAACAGTAAATCAATCTCCATTACCTGCCTTTAAAACCGATCGATACAGTTAATGACCGGCGTGACATTGTTCTCATGCATGACGATACACAAGGACAGCTGTAGCACGCCGCAGACACAACTGTATACACGCGTGGAAGCACAATATGGGTAAAGAAAAAAAAAAAATGGTACTGTCAGTAGTGAATGGGAAATTAACAGGTTTTTGTACCTGGTAACCAATTGTCCATGTGTAATGTCAATGACTGCAAAGATAACAATAGCATAAATGTGCAGCCACAGTGATAGGTGTATATGATTTCACATTATTTTTCAGCATCTTTAATTCAGACTGACAAAATTCAAGTAGAGGGATTCAAGTTGAGAAAGTCACATTAAAAAAAAAAAAAAAAAAAAAACCCAAGTTGCCAAATTCAGATAAAAAGAATAAAGAGAAATTCAGAAATTCAGATCGAAAACATTCAGGTCAAAGTTCACCTCACATTCTTTACTATGGGAACTTGCTACCACCAGGGGGCGCCATGCTCATTGAAGCCATAAAGCGTAACGGTAACGATTTGTTTTTTTTCAATTTTTGATTTTGTGTTTAAATGAATAATGGAAAAAAAACAAAAACAAACAAAAACGTATGACGGGCATTTCCTGTTTCCGTGACTTAAACTGCGATGCCGGACTTTTGCGCCGCATATGGACTGAACCAGGACTGAACCAGGACTAAACCAGGACTGAACCAGGACTGAACCAGGACTAAACCAGGACTGAACCAGGACTGAACCAGGACTAAACCAGGACTGAACCAGGACTGAACCAGGACTAAACCAGGACTAAACCAGGACTGAACCAGGATTGATCCCAGGACTAAAACAGGTCTGAACCAACACTAAACCATAATATTACACCATAAAATATTCTAATTCAAACCTTCTGGCACATCTATACTTCCATACACATTCATTATTGAAGAAAATACATCAAAAGTCAAAACAAACTAAAAAACTAAATCAACCGGGTCACCTAGTCTCAATAAACATGCACCAAACTTAATAAGAAGACGCAAGATCAAAATCAAGTGTGAAAACATTATTCTGGAAAATGAACAGACTCCATAAAATGTTGCAAATTATAAGGCTTGTAGTTCCTGGTACTGTATGTCCACCTAATAAACCAATGAAATGATGAGGAAAAAAGCTTTAATTATCATATTCAACTGTAAATGTATTCATAATTAATTTACAAATAAGGCCTGTGAAAGTAATCAAATAATACATATATAAGGACCAGTGTGATTGGTCTAACATGTACACATATTTCAAACTCAAACTTCAAAACCCGTACTTCAAACTTCACACTTGCAGCCAGATATTTGCCATTATAAAGCAGATCAGTCTTGTGTGATGTCACATAGTACTTGAAATTACTTAAAGGTTGTATAGAGGATTTTTTAAGGAAAGAGAAATACAGCAACAGGCCTTTTTCAAATGTTCCTCTAGAAATCATTTGGAGACCGACACCTCAGTTTTTAGACCCTTTGTCTGCTTCAGTCGCTCAATCGCTGAAAGGAATCTCCAAGAATCACCTCAGTTTGTCTTCACTCCTTTCCTCCTTCTTTTCTTCTTTCAGCGACCTCAAAAACTGACTTTCTTTTGTGGAGAACTGGTCGTGGATTCTCGTCCGGCATCGCAACAAACTTTGTGCGAACTGCGAGGAAGCTACAAGTAGAAAAAGCCTCTAAGAACCGCTGCATAGTTACCCTAGAAACGTAGAGAGTTTGATTGACAACCTAACAGCCAACAGAAAATGAGGCAACCTTGTTTTCTATTGGCTGATGTTTATCTGGCCTCACTAAGTCCACAGTTGATTTTCATTCTTTTTTTTTTTGGTCATCATAATTACAAGGCTGCTGCAGCTCTGTAATGGTATTTTAAACTTTCATTGACAATTTGAAACTGAAAAAAAAAATCCTCCATACAACCTTTAAAATGGACCACTTTAGGCAGCACACACTCATTGTTTTTGATCGCCAGGCTGCAAATATGCACCTATACACTAAAAATGACAGTACTAGGAAGAGTGGGCAATGCCATTAATTACGAGTTGCGGAAACAGTCCTAATTTTTCATAGACAGACATTTTGTTATCTTAGCAAAAAACAAACAACAAAAAGCGCCATCCATCTCCGCTCACTGCTCTGATCTGTATTCACCAGAGATAATTTGAAAACCTCAGGGTCACACACAAATGCTCCAAAATGTTGTGTAGCCATTTTTCAAAAACAAAAACTATCTAATAAAGTTCTAAAACACTAAAACAACCGGACAATGATTTGAATACCGGTCATAGCATTTTACTATATTCTAGCTTTACTCCGGTTCAAGATTGTCACTTAATCTCATGCAGTCTCTCCACAGAATGTCCTTTTGTCCTCCTGACTCTTTCGTGCTTGACAGCCCTCTGCTTTGAAGTATTTGTGGCTACACTTTTATGATTTTGAGTCATAAATCTATTCAAATGCAGGACACGTTTACTATCACGACATAAATCTGCACAGATCATTCTGGCTTTGGCAATGACAAGAAATATGTGAGTAAAAATACTTTCAGAATATGAAGCTTGATTTGAGTCATTTTAAAGTGCGTGCATGACAGATTTTTATGATGCTCTAATTTTGATTTGATTTGGTGGGATAACACATGTTGTACATAGAAATTACAGTTTTACACCAATTAGGAGGCAATTTGCAAAGAAAAGTTGAAAA
Organism: Boleophthalmus pectinirostris; assembly: GCF_026225935.1. Lineage (NCBI taxonomy): Eukaryota > Metazoa > Chordata > Actinopteri > Gobiiformes > Gobiidae > Boleophthalmus > Boleophthalmus pectinirostris. The sequence continues at coordinate 15,399,852 of NW_026571299.1, forward strand.
ATGTGTCGGAAATGACAGAAAGTAGAGTTTTAGGTGTTTGCACTGGCGTCCTGTGGCTCAGTGAATAGACTTTAAAGCGGCTCTCATTGTGTACAAGTCTCTCCATGGACGAGCACCAAAGTACATCTCTGACATGTTAGTCCCATATGAACCATCTCGCACTCTGAAGAGCTCACGGACCAGACTCCTGCTGGTGCCAGAATCAGGCCTAAACACAGGGAGTCAGGGAGTTTCAGATTCACGCAGCTAAAACCTGGAACAGTCTTCCTAAACATGTTAGACAGGATTCTACTTTGACTCTGTTTAAATCCAGGCTCAAAACAGTTCTGTAGGTTTTCATTTTTCATTCCACACTCTTCTCTCTAATTGAATGTCTCTCTCTCTTTTTAATTTGATGATGATTATTTATGTTTTGATTTGTTTTTATTGTGATTTTAATAACTTATTCTGTAAAGCTCTCTGAATTACTTTGTGTACGAATTGTGCTATACAAAAAATACTAGGAAGTATTCTGTCCAAAAGTTCAGCACAATTTACACACAAGAAACCATTTTTTAAACATCAATTCAGCAAAATATTTTCAACATTAGTGGAGTTTTACTAGGTACCAATTATGAAATTCCCTAGAGTGATGTAATAATTTTGTAAACAGACTAAAAATAAATGGTTTCTCAAACATGAGTCAATGAAAAAATACAAATTATGATTTTGAGGAGGTAACAGCATTCTAACATGACTCAGAGCTCACAAGAGTCAAGACCAGAGGTGGGAACAAGTCGCTGTTTTGCAAGTCTGAAGTAAGTATCAAGTCTTTGACCTCAAGTCTGAGTCAAATACAGGCAAATGCATGTTGAGTCTCGAGTCACTGATCCAGAAGTCCAAGTCAAGTCCAAGTCATTTGCTTTGAGCTTCAAGTCGTTTCAAGTCTTTCAACCAAAGCACCAAATATAGCTTAGATTTTTGCAATTTATATGACTTTTAAACTAAACTGCAGTTAAAAAGCCATATTATATTCATATATAAGTATTTATAGAGTATATACAAATTGTAGAAATTAATTTAGTTATATTTTTCCTTTTAAAATTTTTATTTAAAAGATTTTTGTGTGAATCATTACAGTCAGAAAAGAAAGAATTCAGATTTAAAAGTGCTTCTCAAGTTTTCTCAAGTCACAGGCCTCACGTCCGAGTCAAGCCCCAAGTCTTAGTCCATTTTATCAAGTCAAGTCTCAAGTTCTATAATAATAATATAACAGTGACTCAAGTCTGACTTGAGTCCAAATCACAACTTGCAAATCCCCAACTCTGGTCAAGACCATAATAATAATAATAATAATAATCAAAACTGGCACTACTTAAAAGGACTAACCGTGGAACAGAACTTGGACATAATCAGGATCAAACCAAGACCAATATTGATCCTTCCAGTGTTTGTAAACAGAACACCTGCAGTGGCTGAGCCTAGTACCAATCTATATGATGGCTGTTTTGGCAGTTGTTCAAAAAAGTATGTGTGCTGCGTCCAGTGGCCAGTGTAATTTCAAGTATGTACATGACCTCACACAGGACTACCCTGTTTACAGCTTCTGATTACAAGCGCTGGGCTGCAGGGGCGGAGTTTGAAGCGTGGACCCTCTTTAGACCTACCACACTGCTCCTCATACCCTCAGACCCCACCCTCCTCTTCGCTCACTCTCTTCTTTAATCCTGCCCAGTTTCGCATCATCAGAAATGCACACATGGGTGGAGTTTCGCTGTTTGGCTCCACTTTAACTTCAAAAAACGGTACAGCACCTTTAACACAGTCACAATCCAAGTCGCTCTAAAGTCTCCCCTTTCAAACCGCCTCTCTTTTATCCGCACGCTTGCTGGTTGTTGACATGTTTTGCACATCCCGCTCGCGAGAACATCTGCTGACTGTGCGCTGTGCATATGAGCAGAGAAACAGAGCGGTCAGCACACGCCACATCAAACAGCAGAGAGGCTTCCAGAGACTAATGCGCACTGCTAATTGATCCAGGCACGGTACAACCCCATCTGAAAGCTAATACGCTGTAATGGCCCAGATAGAACATGTGGTTAATATGTGTGTGAGCGCATGAGGACGGGCTTTGGGGCATGTGTATGATGTGTTGTCTTGTGTTATGTTATGTGCAGAGGAATGGGGAGGGGGAACATATGGAGAAACATGGACGGATGATAGACCTGTGAAGTGACTGGTCTGAAAGAGGGGATGTCTGCTAGTTTAAAGGGTCCATAGGGCTTCGTGACGTCACAAAGTGGAAACAAGCATTTTAAGCACTGGAAATGTAGACAGAAGAATAATAAATAGTTACTCAAAGATGTGTGAATGAAGCAAAACACAACTCCATGTATGTATGTTTTTGAGCAGCTAACCAGTGGTGTCGTGAGGATTTTTTAAGTGGGGGTACGCGATTTGTGACGTCATCCCCATCTACCGCCACCCCAAAAGCCAAACACTTAATTTAACATGCCGAAATACACACATGCTTATTAAAAAAAAGAAAAGAAAAACACTTTCATTACAACCATAAAGGCACCAGCCCAGTAAAAATCTGTAATATTTGATGTTTTTTTACTCAAAATGTAATGATATCCAACTCTCTCAGTACGATATTATCACAATATGCATCTCACTGTACGATATTTATTGTGATATTTTGGAGAGGCTGATATAATTGTAGAAAAGACACTTTTTTGCTTTTAAAATACCCTGACAAGATTTTGGTGTGAATTATTTCTGTCATAATCTCAATAATTCAAGTAAAAAAAATATTTCTTCATGTTTGCATTGAAATGAATCATCGGAAAAGTAGTTCCCGATGTTAAAAACCATGCATTTAAGCAAAGGAACTTGTAATTCGATATATTGTGACAGTCCATGATAGTACTGTGAGACTTTTGAGGATATAATATCACAATATTTTGGTTACTGTTACATCCCTAATTATTATTATTATTATTAACACCATTCATAATCACCTACAGAACATAAAGCCTTCAATACATGAGGCCAGGACTAAAACAGGTCTAAACCAGAACTACACCAGGACTACATCAGGACTAAATCAGGACTGAGCCAGGACCAAACCAGGTCTAAATCAGGTCCAAACGAAGACTAAACCAGAGCTGAACCAGGACTGAACCAGGACTAAAACAGGTCTAAACCAGGACTGCACCAGGTTTAAACCAGGACTAATCTTGGACTTGAGAGAGAGAGAGAACACTGAGCCCACAGAGCAGAATGTCCACAAAGTGCGATTGGGCGATGGCTGCATTTAGCCAGGTGGGATGCAGAGCTCTGTGCCGGACATTTCTCCTGCAGTCACCCAACAGTCTACGTCAGGGGTGTCAAACTCATTTTGGTCCGGGGGCCGTATCCAACTGACTTTGATCCCAAAGGGGCCGGATCAGAAAACTCATGTCATATAAACCCCAAAATAACAATAAGTTCAAATATTTGTGCAGAGAAACACAAATCTATTACAGAAATCTTTTTTTAATTGATGAACTCTTTCATTTACAAAATATTATAATATTATGAACAACCTGAAACTTTAAGAAAAATACAATTTCAGCACAATGTTTTAACACGAACTTGTTTAACATTAACTTGTATAAATAGGAATAAGTCAATTTTTCTTGTAAAATCCTGCACTCGGCTCCACTTTTCTCATGTTGGACATTTTTCTGATGAGGGTGTCACGGTCAACAGTCAAAACGATCGTCCTTTAAGAACGTTTGGAAAGAGACAAGTCTTCATTTATGCTGCTCTGGTGGGAGGGGCCACGTACAGAGACGCTGGAGACGCTGCTGTGATAAACACCACAGAAAATTAACACGATTTTAATAGAAAATATAATTAAACTATTTTAGTAGAAAATCAGCCGAGGGCCAGATTAAAGGTCTTGGAGGGCCGGATCTGGCCCCTGGGCTGCATGTTTGACACCTGTGGTCTACGTTCAGTCCTGGTTCAGCTCTGGTTTAGTCCTGGTTCAGTCCTGGTCCCTCATGTCTCCGGTCACTATAGGACTGCAGATCTCATGAGCCTATGCAGGTTGTTTTCACCATTGCCAATAGCTCTGTTTTGACATTTAAGTTGTAGCTACTTTATATTTGTTATTTTCTTATATCTCATGTCGGGAGAAGTGGGTGGACAGCATAACCCCACGTACCACGCCCCCTACACCCCGGGCGCTAACAAGAAAAAGCTCACAGTAATCAATTTTGTGTAATATAGGACATTTAAAGATGCACATTTTTGACACTGGGTTTGCCACCTGTTTGCTGATTTCCCAAGAATGCGCCACAATATAGCATTATCCACATCTATCTCCACGGTAACCATCAAGAGACGCCAGCAGACCAAATAACAGTGTCCCATCTTGACTACTGAGTGCTCACTAAAAAGCATCTTTTCTAATGTTCCGAATGGAAAACAAATGTGCTCTTTCCGACCTTATTGCATTACTGTTGTATCTAAATCAACTCATATTAATATTGCCTGAATGGGGCTCGCTAATGCAATTTATTAGGTGCTTTATCTCCCAGTAAGTGCAGTATCTGTAATGAACAATGGGATAAGAGCCACTTTGCTGTTGTCATTTGTATTGAATTTTAGCCTTTTTTATGCAGCCTAATAGCTTTTGGTTTATAGAAAATATTGTGTACTGGCATATTTTTAAACTCATAAGCAAGCAATTTCCTGTATTAAGCAAAATTTACTCAAAGCCATGTTAAAATGCTCAAAAACATACCTGGAGTTGTGTTTTAGTTCATTTACACGAGTTTCAGTAGCTGTTTAATGTTAGTCTGTGTACATCCTCAAATCTGACAATGCTTTGATCCACCTTGTGATGTCATGAAGTAGTAGTTTTCAAGTTAACAGCTGCTGTACCTTTTACCTTTAGTTCATGAGAGATTGGCAATTCCAGGGCTGAAATCATTCAAATGATTCTAGCGAAGGATTATCCTTTGAGAAAAACACCATTGTTTAGTAATATACATGTTTATTTATTTATTTATATATTTATTGGATCCCCTTTAGTCTTTAAATGGACTATAGACTATTCTTCCTGGGGTTCTAGTTGTCATAATTTACAACAAAATGTTCCATTACAATAACAAAAAAAGTTCACACACAAGTTCATACAGTCCTGTTCCATAGTATATTACATTATAGACACTAACTATAATATATTCAATAAATTACAATGCATAACTAGTGGCTAAATATAATTATGTACCATTTCCAATATATTTCTTTAACATTTTTTAAAAAAAACTTGGTTCAACTTGTGAACAGTTAAGGTTTGGGGGAGTGTGTTCCAAAGCACTGTCGCTCTACACATAACAGTTCATGTTGAGATTGTGATCCTTGCTCTGAAAGGGACAGTCCAGAATTTTGGACATAGGACCTCATTTCCTAGTGAGCCAGAGTGTTGGAGACGTGTGGAGACACTTTTTGAAATATTCCATCCAGTCCTTGTATTTGCAGAGGTCGCTGGTGCTAGGCTAGTGCATGTCAATGGCCATAGTTATCCTGCCACTAAAAACAGTCTTACCCACTCCACAAAACACCCGAAACAAATCTATTATTACACCAGACTGTCAATGTGAATGTCTGTGTTGATAGAATAATGTTTGAAATAAAACTAACCGTGCATCACATGAATCGTTGCATATTGAGGGACTATTTTCTCATATATCACTCCGCCGCTGCCAAGCTTTCTATCAGGAAGTACAACTCACTGCTGCTGCTCAGACATAAATCCTTCAAATGCAAAGTTAGTTTTACTTCTAAAATTATCCTATCATCACAGACATTCACCTCGACAGTCTGGTGTAATAATAGATTTGCTTCGGGTGTTTTGTGGAGTGGGTAAGACTGTTTTTAGTGGCAGGATAACTATGGCCATTGACATGCACTAGCCTAGCACCAGCGACCTCTGCAAATACAAGGACTGGATGGAATATTTCAAAAAGTGTCTCAACACGTCTCCAACACTCTGGCTCACTAGGAAATGAGGTCCTATGTCCAAAATTCCAGACTGTCCCTTTAAATTGTCCCTCACAACACATTTAGCTCAATTTAGCAATAGAACAAAACATTGTATCTGTATATCGCCGTTTTCCCATTCAACTCTTCCCATTTAGGTTTGTTAATACGCACATTTGGGCCTTTTCTATTACAGCAGAACCATTCTAACCACACCCCGAGGAGGAGGTAGCCCGAGCTCACAGACACTGGTCCATTCTCTACTGCTGTGGTGGCATAAACAGCAATAGGATTTGTATTTTAATCTGTCTCCTGCCATTTCAGATTTGAATACCCGACCCCTGTGGCTAAACGCCGTCATTAGCTGTTCTAGTGGGATAACAGCAAACAGTCTTATCTGCACAAATGTCTCTATCAAAAAATTTACAGAGAAAAGTATATACAATAGTTGGACAAAACATGAAGATGTGTAACTTTTGCTGGTCCTGCTTGTCTCCATGGGGATGTTATTTTCCAACCAAGCATTAAACTTATCCATCTTGCCTTTATAAATTTGAATTCTTACTGGTTAACTTGGCTTGTTGGCATGCTTGTCTCCATAGATACAGCCATAGTGTGGAACATTCTAGGCAAAAGTAAGTGCAGCATCTCTAAAAAAGACAAGCAGGTGTGGGACCCTCCACAAGAAATAAAATTTAAAAATGACAATATTCACTTTGATCTGAACAAAAGTTGAAAATGTTTGAAAATGTTTGCTGAAATTGTCCTAAATAAGTATGGAATTGAAGTGTTTATTCATGTTTTTAACTTGAACACACAGAGATTTATACAAGTTGGGTGTGTAGTGTCTTGTTCAGCGACACAATGATAGTTTATAAGCGTGCAGACTTTTGAGTTCTGAGCCCCCACTGCACAAATGTTCACTTTTATCATTGGTGGTTTGTGGATACCTGGCTCCAGTGGCAGTTCTAGGATTTTTCTGAAACACGGGCTATTAAGGGGCCACGTGTTACATTCAGGTTACAAGTACAGGATACATCCATGCACTCAAATTATTAATTCAGTATGGTGCAAATACAAGCATAGACAGTAAAAAAAAAAAAAAGCCCTCCATAGGTCTGTTTCTTCTCCCATTAAGTTGTATTAAGGCAATAGGTCTACTGCCGCCAAGAGTTTGGGGGTGGAATTGCATCAGTGATCATTGAATTCTCTGGTTGTTCTTCTCTTCAGTTGATTGACAGAACAGGGGCACTTCAGGGGCCAATCAATCAAATCCCTGTAGCCCTTCCCCTAGAAACACCCCTGCCTGGCTCACACACTGAGCAGTTTTTAAAACGTTGGTTGAAATCTCATATGATGTTAAAAACTGAGCTAAAAAAAAACAATTAAGAAGTGCAGCATGTGATGTGCATTTTAAAGGACACACGTAAGGGACTGTTGGATTGTGTGAAATGAGCAGGTTGAGGACTTAGCTATGAACTTTTGAGATGCTACAGGCTTTTATGTGGCAGAAAACCTTCCAAAGGGAATACTTCGAGGGAATGAACCATTTCATCACCAACCGAAACACCAGAGTGGAGTAAGAATAAGGCCTTTTGTTCACCTGGCTCCCCCTGGACACTGCTGTGACGCTGCACCTGACCAGTCCTCCTGTTAAACTGCACTGAGACCTGTGACTGAGACACAAAAGCGGCTGAAAAGTGCAGAGGAAATGTTGCTGCAAAACTTGAATTTCTCTCGGGAACAATAAAGTTTCTCTCTCTGACTGTACAATGGACACTTGAACATACAAAGCATCTAGGAGCCCATCTCTGCTCTACAGACTGAAAAAAGGAAATGTTCTGATCCATGTTGAACCCATTTCAAACAGGTTATCCTGCACTGTTCTTCTCAAGTGCTCATAGAGAACAAATAAAGCACTAGAGAAGACGCATTTCTGTTTCTACTTTGAACATCACAGGTATTCTTGGAAGAGTAATGGAAGTTCTTAAAAAAAAAAAAAGCACTAATAATACCTTATTTTTTAGTTAGACAATGCTATGTCCCTGTCAGGCTGCCACAGATAGTTCATGGCTAATTAAAAAGGTTAGTTTTGCAAAACAAATCTGGTAATTACTGAAAGAGCTCTCTGTTGAACTTAAACAGTAAAGAAAAAAAGCAGCAAAATAGGGTAAAGTTTGCGTTGGGAAGGGCATCCAGGTAAAAAAAAAAAAAAAACAAAATAAAAAAATAAATGTTCCAGCTTGTGTCAACGTTGAATGTATAGAAAACTCAAATAGATGATATAATATATATCTTCTTTCTTAGTAAATAAACATTTTATATGCATTTGTCTCTCAGTGTAACCTTTATAAAGTTAGGAAAATTATCTAGAAAATAAATCAATAAATCTGATGCATTATTATTGACTTATTTGTTGAACTTATTTACATTTGAAAAAAAAAAAAGGAATAAATAAAATTTGCTCCTCGTATTTGCCTCAAACCACAGGGAGAAGGTTGTGTTGGGGAAGGTGAAAAAAAAAAAAAAAAAAAGAAAAATTAAACATATTCCATCTTATTGCAAGTTTGAATGGAACAATATGTACTAAAAACAAATATATTACACAATCTACATCTTTTCTCTTTCTTAACCAAAATTGTCTATCCATTTGTCTACCAAAGTATGAGTAGGAGTATCAATAAAATAAAATCAATTAATTAAAGTTTAAAAATCCCCCAAAATGCACCTCCAACTTTGCCCAAGTTTGAAATCCACCATTTTGTTATTCACAAATCCTCACACAGACGTATATCCATTTCATTTGTTTATGCTCTTTGTAAATGACGCTCTTACCGACTTCAAAAGCTGCATTTGAACACACATTTAGGATCAAAACATAAAAAACACAAGAGCATTCGGGGTCATCGCCAATTCAAATACTTCCAGTGAACTTTCCTTGACTTTGTTTGACGCCATTTCTTCCTCTCTATCAACAATACCATCTAAATGACAACTCTAGACTCATTGGATTCTATCTCAGACCCGAACTCAACCAAACTCCAGTCTTATTGTGGCTGTGCATCCTAATTAAACCCAACAGCGTGCGCACAAAAGATTTAATACACGCATTATAAATATTACAGATCTCTATCAGTGAGCCCTAATGCTTGCCTTAGCGTACCGGACCAGTGCGCTGTCTGGGAGTTCATTAGATTTTGGGTTTAATGGAGCGCAAATAAACAAAGTTATAGAGGATAGTGCTGGGTTATTGAGCAGCTAAACGCCTGCGTATTTTAAACCCAGAGAAGAATTGAAGTGAATGGATGCTATTTACAACATGCTGGAAGAGTGGAGGTGGGTTTGGGGATTTAAAGTGCACTTTGGGACAGATGCTACGGTTGTTTGGGTGGTGTTCAAACATGTTAGGGAATAAAATGGGGAAGAATGTTCTAATTTTTGAGTTTTAAATACTGTGCTTTAAAATGTATCATACAGGAACAGTACGCAATATTTGGATTTTCAGTTTCACAAAACATGACCTATATACATACATATACTGTATTTTCCATAATGAAGAAGATTTTAAAAAGTCACACTGGACTATACAGTAGGAACAGACATTTCATCTTGGAAAAAGTGACGAGCGGGGGGAGGGATGCGCAGAGATTCTGTGCGATTTACCGTAGTTTTGTAAGGATTCGAGACGAAGTCAAGGCTGAATAGATGTCTGTCTGGTATGTTAATGTAACATATGAACAGTTATTCAGATAACTATAGCATAAACAACAGAACAAGTTTACCAAAACTCTCGATCTCACTCCAAATCATTAAATCCATTGAAATCTTAATCCTCTGTGTCACTTCTGAGCAACTCTGCCAACTCTGGCTAAATCTATCTTTTGGCCCGCAATTAGCTTTTTTGTTTTCTTCATTCCAGTTAGAGAATACTCTGCTTTTCACCACTCCCTCACAAGTTTCTAGCTCACTCCAAACTTTTTTTTCAATTACCATTTTCAGCTGCATATTTCACTACTTGCAGTAGGACGGTGGCTCTTTCTGCAGGAGACATGCGCAGTAGTGCTAGGTGACAGTAGTACAGGAGTAATAGGAGTAATAGCATGATAGGAGATGAAGAGAAGTGAGGGAAAACAACGAACGTGTAAAAATATATATATTTTAATATATAAGTTGCACCGGAGTATAAGTTGCAGGACCACGAAACCATGAAAAAAAAGTGCAACTTATAGTTCAAAAAATATGGTATGTCTCCAGATATGAGGTAGAGGTGTTCAAAATTAAATACAGATTTTATTGATAAGAAGTGAAAACCTGATAAAAATAAATAAATAATTAAACAAATGAATAGTTAATGTTATAATGTTGGTCTTTTAGGTTATCCAATCAGAAAACAAAATGAGTCTCTCATTTGGGTTGCCAGTTTCGATGTTGAAATCCTGTTGCTTTAAACCTAAAATGCCTCTGTCTGACCTGAATCGTTACTATAAAGCCCAGCGCCTGCAGCCAGCCATGAATCAGTGCTAGTGCAGCATCTGCAGCTCAGTGAGGGAATTCTGAAGATTCTGAGCTTTCACATGAGACATGGCCTGTCCATATACTGAGAATAAGAAAAACTTGAGTCCTCTATCTGCATGTAGAGGCACTGGCAACCCAGGATCAGAGTGATGTACCTTTTTAAACCAGTAAGAGCACAAGATACATTCAAGGGAGCTATCAAAGCCCCAAAGGTGATATTCAGCATTTTCTTTGGCAGTTGATGAGATAGATAAAAGAGTGATGTTGTAAAACAAAGCAGGTAACAATGGCTATAATACACTGGCAAAAGGGATGATAAAGAGTAAACTTGACTAAGAAGTAATATGTAACTCCAACATTTCTCAGACAGGAACATGTTTTACTGTATATGTTTTTTTATGAGCTGAGAGAAAACAATGTATTCATTTGACAATGCATCACAAAACCACGGATATCTCATTTCAGATGATTTGCAGTGATATCCCTTGAATCCCAAAGCTAGTTAGTCATTTTAAAGTAACACAGGACTCTGCAGTGATAATACACTGTTGATAATGTTGCATATTTACAACTGTTAGTCTGAGCTTCACACTTCACTGATATATGCAGCGGCAGTGACCATTCATTTCTTCAGCTCCCAGTGTCCTCTGTGGGAACAGCCTCGGCAGATTTAATATACACTTCTGATATTACATTGTGTGATTACAATGGCACTGAATCTAATCTAACTCTGAGTCATGCCTGATTAAAACTTCTGCTGTTCGATTTAGTTCAGCGGTAAATACAGAATGCTCATTTGCAAACTGAACATTGCCATTTGTAGAGGGGTGTAGTAGACCTGTCACGATAACTAACTTTGATGTGCGATAAATGGTTGAATAAAACGACGATAAAAATGATGATTGAAACTAACTTGACGTAATGACTCTAAAGCAGAATTATCACTTCAACACTATTCTAAATGTACAACAGATAAAAGACCGTTTGCTGATTTATGTTATAATGTTGTCACAAATATACCTGAGTTGTGTTTTGTTTCATTCACACCTGTTTAACACACAAACCCTGCATATTTAGGCCACCTTGTGATGTCATGTGATATTACAGAAAGTGCTCCATTGCGTTTTTAAACTCCATACACCTTCACTACAATAATTAAGATGATTTCAGCCCAGGAGTTGCCAGTCTCTCCTGAACTAAAGGTAAAAATTTGCAGTTAACATGAAAACTACAGAACTACAGACTCAGGATTAAAGGGTTACTCAAACATGTGTGAATGAAACAAAACATCTCCAGGTATGTTTTTGATGAGGTTATAACATGGCTTAAAGGTTGCATGAGTCAGTTTCATGTAATATAGGACCTTTAATCGATAGAAGTCCAGGGTTGTGTGAACAAAGCAGAGAGCGGCTACTTTGTGGAATCTGGATCGAAAATATAAAACATTTTAAGAGTTATTTGCTGCACTTTACTGTTAGTGAACGGCAGGGCTGAACAATTTTAAGAAAAAATTGAATTGCGATTTTATCCACGCTTTTATTCAAATCAAGTTTGCAAACATTACAGAAACTTGAACATGAACATTTGCAAACATCACAGAAACTTACATCATACCAGAATTCTGCATCGACGATTTGACGCTGAACCGTAAAGCTCGATTTACACAGACAATGAGGGCTGTGATTGGTCCTCCACTGCTCTACAGACATTTCCTGTACTCCGCTTTCCTTTCTTTCAATATACATTGAGTAATAATGTGTTTAATGCAGCTTTGCACATATTTACTTTTAACAGAAATGAAACTTAAAACCGCATGGCTAATTTTCATAAAGTATAAGTGCTGAAAAAAAAAACAGTTCACTCCTTGTGCCAGCTTCTGTTGGACTAAAGGACACGACACAGTGGATTATATGTGTTCTTTCTGTGACAGAGGATGTGCTGATGATGGTGAGTCTGTTCTGCTTCTATCGTGTTGGAGATGGTTCATGTTAAACTTCACACAAACGCCAGGTTTAAATCCTCGCCTCCTAGCGTTGGCAGTGAATTACTTCGTGGCACATAGACCTCAGTGCAGGTCCATAATCAAAAATGGCGGTGACAATGGCAGTGTGTGATGAGTCGACAGAGAACTAAACTTCGCCCTTAAATTGGGCTTTAGGAGCTCTGCAAAAACACACAGCTTTGACGCGCCCAAAATCATGTTGTCTGAGATCACGATTTTTCCAAAAGCCCTAGTGTATCGCATTACTACACTGTGATTACTGATAGTGATTATAACACTATCAAACAGATTCCTTCTTTGTCTAAACTCATCTATCACTCATCTTCATCAGGCTGCAGTTCGCTATGTTGATGTGACTGTCCTTTTGATGTGCATATCACTACAGGTGTATGGAGGCTTTATTACAGTTGGCACACAGCGGCGGATGAGACATGTCTGTGTGAGGATCTGATGAGCTGTGCGCTTTTATGTCTTTCACCCACCTCAGGAGAACGCACCACTCGTCATGTATGTGCTATTGTATGAGGCAGGCTGGTGGGGAGCTTCAGTGTTACATGATTAACTCCTGTTACTACCAGTGGTGTAGTGGGGATTTTTTAACCCCTCCACCCCAAAAGCCATATACTCAACTTGACATGTCGAAAATACACACAGGGATCATATAGACTGTTTCTTTATTGACAAAAAAATGACTTTCAGTACAAATATAATGGTGCCAGTCCAGTAAAAATCTGTAATAATTGCTGTATATATATTTTTTGCTATGTTTTTTTTTACTCAAAATTATGAAAAATCATGTTATTAACATTAATACCATAATCATCTACAGAACATCAATCATAGGCTACAACACATGAACCAGGACTGAACCAGGACTAAAACATGACTAAACCAGGTCTAAAACAGGACTAAAACAGGATTAAACCAGGACTAAACCAGAACTGAACCAGGACTACACTAGGACTAAACCAGGTCTAAACCAGGACTAATCATGGACCCCGAGCCCATGGAGGAGGGTGTCGGCAAAGCATGATCGGGTGACGGCTGCTTTTATCCCTGTGGTTCACAGGAGGTCTGCACCGGCCCGTCCCGCCACTCAGTCCTGGTTCAGTTCTGGTTTAGTCCTGTTTAGACCTGTTTCAGTCCTCGCTTAGTCCTTGTTTACTCCTGGTTTTAACCTGGTTTTGTCCCTATATAGACCTGGTTTAGACCTGGTTTAGTCCTGGTTTAGTCCTGGTTTAGTCCTGGTTTTGTCCTATTTTAAACCTGGCGTAGTCCTGGTTAGACCTGTTTTAGACCTGGTTTACTCTTGGTTTAGAGCTGTTTTAGTCCTGATTCAGTCCTGGTTCAGTCTTGGTTTAGTCCTGGTTCAATCCTGGTTTTGTCCTAGTTAAAACCTGGTGTTTTCCTGGTTTAGTCCTGCTTTAGTTCTGTTTTAGTCCTGGTTTAATCCTGGATTAATCCTGTTCTAGTCCTGGTTTAATACTGTTTTAGTCCCGGTTTAGTCTTGGCTTAGACCTGTTTAAATCCTGGTTTAGTCCTGGTTTAGTCCTGGTCCAGTCCTGGTCCCCTCATGTCGCAGGTCACTATAGGACAGTACCGCAGATATCATGAGCCTATGCAGGTTGCAGCTCCAGTTTGACATTTATAAGTTGTAGCTATTTTGTATTTGTTATTTTTCTTTTATATCTCACATCAGGAGAAGTGGGTGGACGGCGTACCCTTATGTACCACACCCACTACACCCCTGGTTACCACTACTACAACTACTACTACTTTTGAAACAGATTAAAACAAAGATCAGAAAATACCACAATATGAGCCCTTTAAAACAAAACCAACAGTAGTTTAAACACTGTGTGAGAAGCAGTTAGCAATCAATGTACAAACGTGTATCACACCAATTTCACAGACAGAGAAGGTTATGTCTGACTATTGACAGTAGAAAATACTCTTTGATCAATGCCACGCTCCCTCTTGGATGTAGAGTAAACTCGTCTCTTACACCACTGCTCTGTGTTGTATGTCCGTATCGACTAATGCTCAAGCTCCACTGGTGGCCATGGCGTCCTGCTGTGAGAGCTTCATGCGCCGAGAAAAAAATAGGAAAAGGAAAAACGCTGATCGGGCAAGTTGCTTTCAGTAACCAAAGCTCATGGGAAGATACAGCTTCAAGGAGAGAGAGAAGAAAGGGAATATAAGGGAAGGGAATATAATAGATGACAGGGAGCAGAGGAAGACGTGGAAGCCATAGAGAAATCAAATGTACTATTAAAAGACGTCCACGGAAGAGTTTGATTGGGAATTTACAGACTTGACCCATCTGTGTTCCCAAGACACAGTGTAAACAGGCTCAAACCAAATACAGCTTTTACCAATGACTAATTTAATACTGATTTATTCTTAATAGGCTCTGTGCCCAGCAGCACAGCCAGCTCACTGTGTCTCAAAGCTCACAGTCACTTTTATTAAGATGGTAAAACATTAAATAATTAACCTATTAAAAGTGCATTGTGCAAGGTGCATTTTCTGGTGGAGGGTCTGTTAAATACTTTTCTCCATGGAGATGTTATTGCTTTGTCTGAAATGTTTGTTATGAGTCGCCAGAGTCAGGGAGGCATCAAAAAACAATTTGGAAAAATGGTAAATTAAAGAAGTAATTTAATTAACAGGAATGTACAAGGTAAATAAAACAAAAAATCTAAAATACTTACAGAAAAATTAAAAGACACAGAGGGCAAGGTTAACTAAGAAAACTAATTATACAATAAAGGACTTTACAAACAAACACAAAGTCAGTACTGACAAGTGACAGAAAACTAGAGACACATTTTACAGAATCAAGTATAAAACTTTAACTGGTTTCAACTCTTTTAAAATATTGTTTCTATGAAAAAAAAATATATATATGCTTGATCCCTTATAAAATGGTAATTCCTGAAAGATATATATATATATATATATATATATATATATATATATATATATATATATATATATATATATATATATAATAAATGCTTGAAAATGATCACTTTTGATGACAATTTGTCAGGAAAACAGAGAGATTATTTTGTCTTTTGGGGGAGGCTGAGGGTGATATTTGACAGTAGAAAGGCAGCAAACCCCAGAATATTTTTTTCTACTAATTTCCCCATGTGTCAGGATACACCATGCTACATTTTAGGGTTATTTGACTATGTATGCAGTTGCAGTACCTTAATATTTCCAGTTACATAATTTTGCCAACAGCTTTTCTTAAACAAAGGTGTTTTTGGGCCCTGAGACCAAACGGGGCTGTGTTGGGGTTGGTCTTTATCAACTTGCGATGGCCCAAGATATAAGATAAAAAGAAATAATAGTTAAAAAAAAAAAAAAAAAAAAAAAAAGGAAGCAAAAAAGATCCTGAGGAGTGGATCTGGCTCCCGGCCTATTTGACAGAGACACAAACACACACAATAGCAGTAGACCTTTCAATCACCATGGAAACCAAACTAAAGGTCATACTGTGCATACATACATACATATATATGTATATGTGTATATGTATACATCGTTTTTCAATATAAAACCAAAATGAAAACCAGGCCGGGACCAGACCGGGACCAGACCCGGACTGAGATTGAGACCAGACCGGGACCAGACCGGGACCAGACCGGACTCCGAGCTTTGACTCAGAGCCTCCGTGGGGTCCGAGCCTCAGCTTCAAGCTCTGGCCCTGCCGTGGGCTCTGAGCCTCCGGTCTGGAACCGGTTTGGTCTCGGTCTCAGTCCCGGTCTCAGTTTCGGTCTGGTCCCGGCCTGGTCCCGGTCTGGCCTCGGTCTCAGTCCTGGTCTGGTCCCGGTCTCAGTTCTGATCTCTGTCTTGGTCTGGTCCTGGTCTGGTCTGGACCTGGATCAGTCCTGGTTCAGTCTGTATGCGGTGCAAAAGTCCGGCATCGCAGTCACGGAAGTCACGTAAACGGAAAACGGCCGTTATCCATTTTTTCCATTCTTCATTTAAACACAAAATCGAAAACTGAAAAAAACTAATCGTTATCCGTTTTTTCATTTTGGTTTTGGAGACAAATAATGAAGAAAACTGTTGTTTTTTCGTTTTTCAAATTTTTGGTTTTATATTGAAAAATGAATGAACGAATGATACACAGATTATATATAACCACAGAACTTCTGTTATTTTTATAATTATTTGTAGGCCTAGATGTAGAATCCTTAAATTTAGGCATTGTTTTAATATTCATTATGCCTCATCATTAGCATTAGTGTTGGCATTAAGACACATGCATCTCTTTTTCTAAACACTGAAGTGTCCTATGCTGAAGAAATCATTTTATGTGTGTACTTTTTAACATGTTGGCAGAGACTATAACCCACAGCTCCCTCTTCACTCTCTTATCTTTAAATATTTATTCATTTTATCACAACTCAGCAAGAGATACAACTGGACAGGAAGTGGTGACACTAACGTTGAGGTTTCCAGGCGCTGTTGTGCACAGAGACCATTACAAAAACACTGGACATGATGTTCCATTTATTTATGTTAGATTTGGTGTTTTGGTTCTCAAGACAATTATCCAGCCAGAACACATAATGACTCTCATTTGGGTTGCCAGTTTCAAAGCTGAAATCCAGTTGGTTTAACCTAAAATGCCTTTCTCAGATCTGATTTGTCACTATAAACCACAGCACCTACAGCCAGTCATGACTCAGTGCTAGTGCAGCCTCTGTAGCTCAGTGAGGGAATTCTGGAGGATCTGAACTTTCACATGAGGCCGATTCTGTTTGCAGAGACATCATGCTGGGGGTGTTCTACATGTATCTCTATGGCCGTTACGATGGAGACACAATGCACACATGAGCAAACAAGATAAGATAGTCTGAAAACTAAAAAAATACAAATTAATTTAAGCCACACATTTTCAGGAGCCTGTAATCAAAACAAGTGTTCATGGTCCTGTTTAGGAGTCTGATTTTCAACAAAAAGGTCCGAGGGACTGATTGAAAATGTGGGGATTTGTTTAACAGCACAAATTAGACATAAATCAGTTATTTCAGATGTGTTAAAATAAAGATCAGGTTAAGTTTAACTTGAGTGACACAGCTTCACCTTCAGGGAATGTTGATGACATCGGCTGCAAAGTATCAGTGACAGAGGAAAACTTCTATTTGTCCTCTGTATACATTAGGTCATACGTATCGCCTACACATTGTGATTGTACTACATTTTTAAAAACACTTAGGCTACATTTATATGATGACAGTCTGAACAGAAAACGCAAAAGTGGCGTCGCGTTAGGGCTGGGCCATATGGATCAAAAAATATATCTCGATATATTTTGCTATTTCTCGATATACGATATATATCTCGATATATGTTCAAGAAAAAATAACCCCCTAAAACTGAAAACTGCAAAAACAAATCTGCCAAATTCCACAAGGTCTTTTTTTTATTGAAGTGTAAGAGGTCGGCAGTTCATATAGGAACATTTAAGATTACAAAAAAAACCTAATTACATAAATAATAATTTAACTGTAAAATAAAAGAAATAATACATATTTCCTTCTTTTCATTCATAAATAAAACAACTCAAAACAAGCTTATCTTTGCATTAACTCTGTTATCCAAACCAGAACCAGAACCATGAGCTCATTTAGCAGAAGAAGCTCAGGATGTTCCTTATTTTAATAGATCCATGTTATTATCCAGCAGTAAGGAGCTCTGAAGTTTAATCCCACAATCCACTGCAGATCAAACCCAACGATTCCAAACACTATTGTACAAGTGACACTGCAGCAGATTATTAATTAAAATATTCTGCATAAATAAACTTTACATTGCTAAACTTTACAATATATAAAACATAACGACTCTAGAGCCACATCAGCCCGTTTGCGATAATAATGTGTTTAATGTAGTTTTGCGCACGTGTGTTTACATTTTACAGAAACTAAACTTAAGCGCATGACTCATTTGCATAAACAGCACTTCTCACGCAGCTCAACTCGTTCAGCTTCTTTCGGGCTGAAGGACGCGACTCGGTGGAATATGAGGATGTGCTGCTGGTGGTTTTGTCTGGTAATGGTGGAAAAGGTTCGTGGTGCTTGAAGCTTTTCACTGGCACCAACTTTCGGCGACAGTGAGGAGTGAAGGAGACACGAGCGAACAAAATCAGGGAGGCGGAGGCGCGCGGAGGCGACGAGAGAGAAGGTAAACAAGCGAAGCGGCAAAATCAGAATTGAATCTAAGCATTATATCGATATATACGATATGTCAGAATTCATATCGAGTTTAAAATCTATCTCGATATATTTAAAATATCGATATATCGCCCCCCCCTACGTCGCGTCTTCACTTTTTATTCCACGTTTGGACAAGCGTCTTCAGGAGGAAATCTGTATGCATACGGTGACGCAAAAGTGTGTGGAATTCAATTGGGTATGCATGCCAGACGGTGGTGGTGACTCTAGGTGGTGATGTATGTGACGTAAACGTGTACGCAACGAGAGCAGATCTGACCAGAGTTTTGCGTCACAGCGGAGCATATTCCGCTTTTCCACTCTGGAGGGTGGTTTCAGATTTTTGTGTTTTTAAGTCCAAAATCGCCATCACCGTCTAAACAAAAGGCACTAAAATATTTTGTTGTTTTACCTGCAAGCATTCTCGTGTAAACAGGCCCTAAGAGTGCAGGCCACATACTGTTCCTCTAGGCTTTCTCACGTCATAAATGTATAAAATGGAAAATTCATTGACTCTTTGATCTGTACAATATGCTTGTTATTGATTTACCTGAAATGTTCCACAGTATGACATTAAACTTGTGCATCTCCATGGAGACAAGCGTTGAAGTATTATTAAATCAAATATACTGTTGATAGCACTGCAAAACTGGTAAAACGGTGATTTTATTTAATGGCTGTTACTTATGAGGACATTGTATTCCAGACATTTCAGTCCTGTTAATATTATTTCATTCATCTTTGGTTTCTTTCGAAGTAGTTCGTTTATGTAGTCCATGTACGTGCTCATTTGAAGTGAAGGAGTCACTGAAGTACTCATGAGAGGAGGAGAAGGTCAGATGGTACTTGGCTGCAAACCAGACAGAAATTGCAATGTTAAAATAGCCACTTCTGACATGTGCTGATTCAACTTACAACGAACAAATCCAAACCTGAATGATTTTTTTAAAGCTGTACAGGCAAATTATCAGACTATTTAAAGGTCTAGAAATCAAAATGTACTAGTAATCTAATTTCTTCACAATTAAAATTATGCAAAAAATAGCAAAGAGAATGTTAAAGATTGAAGGAATTGTAGTTTCTGTTCCAAATACCACAGTTACTTTAAACCTCGATTCATTTACTGTGTTGCCAGACCAAGTTACTGATCAGGCCTGTGGAGGGGCAAGGTTTTGGAAGCAGTAGTAGTAGCAGTGGTAACTTTTATGTGTAATTTTACCTGATTTGTACTGTCTTTTAAAACGTGAAAAGCAGAACTAGTTCATTTTAAATTATTTGCAGTGCAGCATCCTAAACATGAGTTTGTAAGAGCGTTTCTCAACTTTCAGACACGAGAGCTGTGTTTTGCCGTAACAGATTAAACTAACAGCAACTAGCATGCTAACCACGCACTTCCTGCTTCTAGGTGTAGTATCTGAGCTTCAGGTTTATCTACTTAACTGCTTGCTGAGGCGAGATGCTTCACATATCAAGTTTTGCAGTCTTTGTATTTAGTAGTAGTAGTAGTAGTAGTAGTAGTAGTTTATTTGGTCATTTTGCAGCACTACAACTTCTAAAAATATTCTGTACTGTCAACAGGTTTTTCCAGTAAGCTGAGCACCCCCTGGGTTCCAAAATATATGTGGAATGTTTAGGTTTTCGCTCCATAAAAAGGGAATGTTTACGTTAGTGGGATGTACCCTAACAGGTTTTAAATAAGAGAAGGTTGCTGTGTTCGGGGTCTTTCCAAGTGTGCGAGTGAAGAACCAAGACTATTTCTGTCAATTGGCTAGAATGGAAGTATAAACTGCAGAGTATCGTTTTGGATCATTTCATCATCTCCACACCTGCGGGGGAAACTCAAGGCGACTCGAAGGAGATACGACACAGGAAAATAAAAAAGTTATTTTGACCTTATGATGTGCTTTTACAATCTATCTGTACTGGGGCAATTTTTCTCAGATGCAACAAATCGGGTATAAGCCCTTTAAGACATTTAGTTTAGTCAGCATTAATGTACTTTATGGTTTAACATGGTTTAACTCCTCTTGTATAATAAAAACATCTTTATATCGTACGCTATTTTTTAATGATGCACCAATCCATCTTTTTTCTGTTCTGATACCAATGCCGATACGTTGGCTCAAAAGGGGCAGTTCAGAATTTTGGACATAGGACCTCATTTCCTAGTGAACCAGAGTGTTGGAGACGTGTGGAGACACTTTTTAAAATATTCCATCCAGTCCTTGTATTTGCAGAGGTCACTGGTGCTAGGCTCGTGCATGTCAATGGCCATAGTTATCTTGCCACTAAAAACAGTCTTACCCACTCCACCAAACACCTGAAGCAAATTTATTATTACACCAGACTGTTGATGTGAATGTCTGTGTCGATAGAATAATGTTTGAAATAAAACTAAACTTGCATCGCATGAATCATTGCATTTTGAGGGACTATTTTCTCATATATCAGTCCGCCGCTGCCAAGCTTTCTATCGGGAAGTACAACTCACTGCTGCTGCTCAGACATAAATCCTTCAAATGCAAGGTTGGTTTTACTTCTAAAATTATTCTATCAACACAGACATTCACATCGACAGTCTGGCGTAATAATAGATTTGCTTCTGGTGTTTTGTGGAGTGGGTAAAACTGTTTTTAGTGGCAGTCAAACTATGGCCATTGGCATGCACTAGCCTAGCACCAGCGACCTCTGCAAATACAAGGACTGGAAGGAATATTTAAAAACTGTCTCCACACGTCTCCAACACTCTGGCTCACAAGGAAATGAGGTGTTATGTTCAAAATTCCAAACTGTCTCTTCAAGTGTCTGCCAAAAAAAAACATTTATTTTCTCTGAACACAATCGATATATATGGTTAAATATTACCTAAACGTGTCTTGTAACTGTGATTAATCATTTAGAGTAGCTACAGAACAGCTTTGAACAAAATACAAGTTCAATAATATGAGGGCAACATTGGTCAGTAAATAATCTTGTCAGCAATCTTGGAACCGATATCCGATCCATCTAAATGTTCAATACCAGAAACATATTGGTGCATCCCTACTATTTTTAACCTAAAAGTTGTATTTTTTTTTTTTTTTTTTACAATCTGGGGAATCCTGTGTTACCCAGAAACACAGTAGATTGGGACAAAACTGTGCAATATGTCCTACACTGAGCTCCACAAATCCTCGCTCCCCTTTGCCGTTCTCTCTTCCTTTTCCTGCATGAGCCTGGTTACAGCCGCGGCCTCCCGTTGTGTTCGCTGGAGCCTGCTGGTGTAGAAGAGGCTCACGCTGCTGTCAGACGGTATAGCAGGTTATGCAAAGACCACAGCGCAACTTATCTGTGTAAACAAGCCTATAGGGAATTCCATTAGCCTGACCGCTCCGGCTGCACGGAACGACTTTAAACTCTATTTGAGGATACAATGCAAAGTAAATACAGGATTTGAACAGAAGATGAACATATAGTAAAGCTGTTTGGCTCTGTGATAATTAAATTGAAGTTTATGCAGAGTTAATGTTTATTGAGATTAGATGTTTAGACTTACACAAACTTTATTGATCCACAAGGGAAATTATTTGGACACAGGAGCAGTAGCGTCTTTGCTTCTCTACTGCAAAACAAGTAATCCAAAGTATTCAGATTACATTACTCACTTTAAGTAATTTATTGGGTTACAAACTACATTTTGGTGTATGTAATCTGTAATCTGCAAAAATAACCTTCCCAACACTGGCCATCATGAAATAGATTTTTAATTTTAATTGTAGAATCAGTCTGAGTTAACGAGTTACTTATGTTTTAATCATGACCATAATGTTAGTTTTGCTCAGGAGTAGTTCACTAATGCTCATCAACATTCGCTTTTATGTTTTCGTCTTTCTTACCTTGATAGTTGTGGATAAATTCTTCATGGACAGAAAATGTCCTTTGTCGATCTTATTGGGTGAAGATTTGGTGATGGGGAGGCAGATTTATGAAGCTGGTGGAAAATACATGTCCACACATATTTTGCCATAAAAAAGCTTTAACCAGGAGTTACGTTTCCCCTACATTGTGACACTTCTGGCCGTTGTCAAAAAGGTCTATTGGCGCAGTTACTGAAAAATGTGCTTGATCTGGTATTGTTTCAAACGATACTATGACTGCTCATATAAATCAATGTTGTTGTTTTTTTGCTTGTTTTTTTACTGGTTGTAGACGGCCCCTCCAAAAAAAATGTCATAATGTTTGAACTTTTATGACTCAAAGCTATTCTGTAGTTACTTGAGAAGGATTTTTTTTCCCCCTTCAGATTGATTAGTTGACTTAAAAGGGAGCGCGGCAAAAGCTCTCAAAACTATTAAATATCTCTTTGTATCTGACCCAAACTGCACTCACAAGACTTCACACCTGCACGGCAGTTCATGCACCATGTGTTGATATAAAGACAGACTGAACTTTTGCCTATCTGAAAGCTGATGGTTTGATCCCAGCATGTTGTGTCCTTGGGCAAGACATTTCAAATTTGCCTAAATACATTGATTGCTGCTCAAACATTCCTCTCACCATGGCCATTGTCCCATTTACAAACTTTTGTCCATCTCCACCCTCTCCTCCGTGCGTGTGCAGTCAGCCAACCCGAGTGCCATGTAGGGCCCACATCCATGACGCCACAATTAACATTTTCAAAGTGAATAGTCCATTTTTTTGTTAATTGACTTGGGGGAGGAGAGTTGTACTATAAAATATAAAAGGGGCCTCCCACCACCACAGAAGTAGTGTGTGTTAAGCTTAGGGAAGCTCGCTGGTCTTGCTCAAACTCTCCAGTGGCACATTTTTATTTGAATTTCACAAATTTGAATATGTTTTACAAAAATATTACGTTGTAAAATGTAAACACAATATAAATATACAACTTGGCGTTGTTATTTTTTAAAAGTCAAACCTAAAGACATGGGTGCCATGGAAACGGTGGAACTATAAAACATTCACATTCTAGAATCTGAAATCGACCAAAGGCAAAACATCACATGACTGACGTCATGGTAACGTCTGTGATGTCACAAAGGTCCATATGTATATATAAGTATATAAGGTAGGTAGAACAGTCATTTGCACAGAGTGATCGGTCGAGAAAGCCCACATAACACGTCGTACAACAAGCACAAAATGTCTGGACAAACAATGCCTTTTTATCTGCAGGACTACAGTGTCCTGCGGGTGCTCAGTGAAGGTTCTTTTGGACAGGTGCTGCACTGTCTGAAGGGCACAACAGCCGAAACTGTGGCAGTGAAAGTCCTGAAGAAGAAGGGCCAGTACTATCCTCAGAGAGAAATGGCAATGCTCCAGAAGGTCCGGCATCTGGACCCTGACGTGTGTCACATTGTGAAATTCATGGACACATTTGTTTGCAATGATGACACATGCATGGTGTTTGAGATGCTGGACTGCACCTTGCTGAACTTTTGGACCCAGCGTAACAAGAATTTACAACTGAGTGAGATCAGGGCCATAGCCCAGCAGCTTCTGGTGGCCTTTAAGGCTCTTAGAGAGCTCGACATTGTCCACACTGATCTGAAGTTGGACAATGTGATGCTGGTCAGTCAGATAAATCAGCCATTAAAAGTCAAGCTGATTGATTTTGGACTGGCACACATGCAGTCGGAGCTGAAGATGGAGTTCACACATCAGAACATTTACTACCGGGCTCCAGAGGTCAGTCTGGGACTGCCTCTGACCCAGGCCCTGGACATGTGGTCCCTGGGCGTCATGCTGGTGGTTCTCTACCTTGGGAAACGTCCTTTCTCTGGTTCCTCCCCATACAACAACCTCAGGACCATTATTAGTGTTCTGGGAGCTCCATCAGACAGGCTGCTGGAGAGAGGAATATACAGCAGGAGGTATTATTCCAAGAGGGAGGCAGGATGGACCTTTAGAACACCAGAGGATTATTACAGCCACACAAAGCATTTACCCAATGCTTGTGCAGGTGAACTGGAAGGGTTCGACCTGGACGAGGCGATTCGATCACACCCTCTAAAATTTGTATTACCTGAATTCAGGGATAGATTGTACTTTCTAAACCTGGTGAAAAAACTCCTACATGTGGATTTCTCCAAAAGAATAACTGCAAGTGAAGCTCTGCAGCATGGTTTTATAACCTTGGAATACTTTGAGGAGAACCACACTGATTATGCAAAATGGGCTAGAGACCTTATGGCCCTGGTTATGAAGAACACCGCCAGAGACCATCAGTGTCCGACCACTGAAGAGGTCCCACATGAGACGACCAAGAACATCAATGCAGAGGTCCAGGAGATGCCTTCGACACAAAATAGATCCTGCTCACAGTACACAGGGTACATATCCAGGGACTATGAGTGTGTGGAGGTCGATGAAGATGGCAACATCTACAATGAGCCATCACCAACTGACAAACAAATGGCACGGAAAGAGGTCCAGGAGAAGGACCATCCAGAGGGGTTGCTGGATAGAAATTGACACCAGATTGAGTGCATTTTGGCATCAGAGATCACTGAAGACCCTGAGAGCCAAGCGGAGGATGTGTCACGTCCCTGGAACAGTCCAGAGGAGGTGGTGAGTGACATCGGTGAGGAGGAAGAGAGCTCCAACTCCTCTCCTCGCTCTGGTGTCCACCGCATGCTTTCAGCGGTCAGGACCTTCCGGAGAAATGTGGCTGCCTCATTCGGGAAGTGGTGTTCAAGGTCCAGGATGAGGAACATCTTTAGACGTGCGAGTCGCAGTTCAGCCTCTAGGGGGCACTAAGACATTTTAGTGAGTTTAGTTAATTAACATTTTTTAAAGCATCTTTGTGGTGCTCTTTGGATTTTGTTTTGCATTAACAGGTTTTTCCGTATTTGGCAAAACAAATTTTTCAGAAGGAAAATTTTTGGCTATTGCAGGAAAATATAACTTTTATGAACTGATTTATTGATTAATTTACTGACCCATTTACTGATTTATACAGAGCCCGCCCAATGACATCCCGATCACGTACGCGAAAAAAGATATTAAATCGTGGCCTCAAATTACTATTTCGTTCCCATAATATATAATTCGTTCCCACACTTTAGCTAAATCGTTCGCACGTTTTAGCTATATCGTTCCCACACTTTAGCTAAATCGTTCGCACGTTTTAGCTATATCGTTCGCACGTTTTAGCTATATCGTTTGCACGTTTTGATTAAATCATTCCCGCATTTTAGCTAAATCGTTCCCACGAATTAAGAAAATGCCGCCAATTAAACAAACAGGGTGTGGTGTTCGGTTGATTTGGCAAGTGCTTCTTGCATGGCTAGCTGGACCTCAGACTTCAGCAGACACAAATAAAGGTAAGATATATCATTATTTATATGTCCCCCCCCCATAAGCAAACATTTGAGTAGGGAACAATATACATTGTCAAAAATGGGCGGAAAAAACATATATAAACGATATAGCTAAAACGTGCAAACGATTTAGCTAAAGTATGGGAACGAATATATATTGTGGGAACGAAATAGTAATTTGAGGCCACAATGTAATATCTTTTTTTCACGTACGTCATTGGGCGGGCTCCGTAGATTTATTGATTGATTATTTATTGATTGATTGATTTACAAAAACAATCAAAATAAATCATTTATATTAAAATAATATTTGCTCTGTCTGTTTATTCATAACTTTCTGCAAGTAAATCTTGTAAATGTTGTTTAGTGGTAATAATAGTATAATGGTCTATAATATATTATAATTGGTAGCCATTCTTTCTTAATTCACCAGATGTTCTTGCTTTGTCTGGAATGTTCCATGGTATGACATGTAAACAACATATACACCTAGTATTTATTCATTACAGGTGCTTCTGTTCATAAACACAGTGATTCCTTTTGTGAATAGTGGCGACTCTCCACAGATCTGAATTGTAATAGAGCGTAGTGCTGTAACCTGCTTGTGTCCCTCATGAAATACTTTGTTCCATCTTGTAATGTCATGAAGCAGTAGTTTTCAAGTTAGCGGCTCAATTTTACCTTTAGTTCAGTAGAGATCGGCAATTCCAGGGCTGAAATTATCCAAATGGTTTTAGTGAAGTGAAAACAGAGTGAAGCACTTTTTGTTACCACATGACATCACAAGGTGGAACAGAGTATTTTCCATCTGAGAGAAGAATTCTGCCTAAATCTGCAGGATTTGTGTGTTAAACATGTGTGAAGGAAACAAAACACACCTCTAGGTCTGTTTGTGATGTGTGTGAGTGTAATATGGGCCCTTTGAGATAAAAGTCTGTGTGTGGTTTATATACTACTACTCAAATACATACTGACATAGATATTTTGAACAGTTGATTAATGAAATTCTTGGTTGATCAGGTACAAACAATAGTATGAGAATCGCTAAAGAAACTCTTAAAAATTTTGTGACATTTCTTTTACTTCCTCATTTGACACGTGAAGCAGGTATAACATACGAAAAATAACATAACTACAACCTAGCAACCATAATATTAACAAGGGGAACAACAGCCAGAACAATTGTCCCTATACTTTAGATGGCATTTTTAGTTTTGATGACATAGATAGTGGTATTCAGTTTTAGATCTCATCACTGCTTTCTGTATTTTTGTAAAACCACGATCAATATTTAGCAAATTTACTATGTTTTTTTTATGTTTTTGACGAGATCTCTCTTCCTTTTCCTGCATGAGCCTGGTTACAGCCGCGGCCTCCCGTTGTGGTCGCTGGAGCCTGCTGGTGTAGAAGAGGCTCACGCTGCTGTCAGACGGTATAGCAGGTTATGCAAAGACCACAGCGCAGCTTATCTGTGTAAACAAGCCTATAGGGAATTCCATTAGCCTGACCGCTCCGGCTGCACGGAACGACTTTAAACTCTATTTGAGGATACAATGCAAAGAAAATACAGGATTTGAACAGAAGATGAACATATAGTAAAGCTGTTTGGCTCTGTGATAATTAAATTGAAGTTTATGCAGAGTTTATGTTTATTGAGATTAGATGTTTAGACTTACACAAACTTTATTGATCCACAAGGGAAATTATTTGGACACAGTAGCACACACAGTATATCATAATAACAAAGATAAATGGTAAAATAAATTCTAAATAAGCAGCAGAAATAGCAAGAGACTGAGGTCAAAGGCATAATTATATAAACGTGTACGTACAAGTGAAAATAAAATACAGACATATAGTAATAAAAAATGTATCTCAGCTATATGCAAGAGGTCAGAAAACAGTGCAAAAATGATTTAATGATTTGCAGAACATAGGGTTATCTGTTACATAAGGATGAGTTGTTGTACAGTTATATGGAGTATTTGTAGATGTTTTTTTTTTTTTTTTTATATATATTGTGCATATGACAGGTTAGAATTAGGGATAAAAGGGTAAATGTAACTCCCGGTTAGTGCTTTTCTATGGTAAAATACCTGTGGAAATGTCTAGCGTATTTTCCACCAGCTTCATAAATCTGCCTCATCACCAAGTCCAGTCAATCTTAAAGGTTGTATGGAGGATTTTTTTTTTGTTTTTTTTGTTTCAAGTTGTCAATGATAGCATTATAGAGGTGCAGTAGCCTTGTAATTATGATGACCAAAAAAAAGAGAATAAAAATTCATCAACTCTGGACGTGGTGGGGCTAAACATTTGCCAATAGATAACGACACTGCCTCGTTATCTGTTAGCTGACAGGCTGTCAATCAATCTCCCTACGTTTCTAGCGTAACTGACTTGCCTGCGCGCCGCCGGTACGTGGTTTACGTACGCCTGTCACGCAGTCCACAGACGCAAGATGCACAGACGCTGTTTACTCAACCAACGCAACAGTTCTTAGCGGCTTTTTTTGACCTATATCTTCCTCGCAGTTCGCACAGTTTGTTGCAATGGCAGACAAGAATCCAGGAGCAGTTAGCCGCAAAAGAAAGTCCGTTTTTGAGGTCGCTGAAAGAAGAAAACATGGGGAAAAGCAGCGAAGCCAAACTAAGGTGATTCTTGAAGATTCATTCCAGCGATGGCGCGACTGAAGCAGACGCAGGGTCTAAAGACTGACGCACTGGTCGCCAAATTACTCCTGGACAGGTCACTTCTGCTTATTATGAAAACGTACTTTATTTCCAAGAGCTAGTCAAACGTTTTTTCAGGACACGAAAGCGATATCCTATGTCTGAAAACGTAATTTTCAAGGCAAAGAAAGAGTCCGCTTGCTGCTGCGTGTTGTAGCTAGTTCATTCGCACTGAATCTCTGCGCAACCTTCTCTGCACCCCTTTCCTGCTCCTGTCCCCGCTGCCCGATCCGCTCTTCTCCCTGCTCCTCACTTCTCCGGGCACGGAATCTCCGCGCACCGCTCCCCTCTCCTCTCTCCTCTCCTCTCTCCCTGCTCCGCTCTTCTCCCTGCTCCTCACTTCTCGTCCGCGAACGAAATGTCCGCACACCCGCTCCCCCCGCTCCTCACTTCTCCGTCTTGCCTAACCAACACTGTAGTTAGTTGTTTACAAGTCATGTGCAGCTCACCGGCTGTAAACAAACCTGTTTCTGGCGTAAAGAGGAGGCGGGAGAAGGCGTTTCTACGTAGGGAGCTGTAGGGGAGGGGGGGTGGTTTCACGCATGCGCAACATTTGAAAAAGGACAAACAGTCGCTGGATTTCTCGTTCCTTGGAAAATCCTCTATACAACCTTTAAGGAAGTACTCCTGAGTAAAACTAAAGTTATGGTCATGAATACAACATAAGTAACTTGTGAACTTAGACTGATTCTAAAATTAAAATTAAAAATCGATTTCAAGATGTAGATATTCGCATAGACAGATAGATTTGTGCAGTTTAAGTGCTAGACATGTAATCTGTGAACATCTGTAGCATTCAAACTGCACAAATCTATGCCAATATCAGTGTTGGGCAGTAACGGATTACATGCACCAGAGTTACGCAATCAGAGTACAAATTATGAGTAAGTGTATTCAGTTACAGTTACTCTTTCCATGAGTGGTAATTGGATTACAGTTTCTTTGCTGAAATAAATGGATTACATGGTGGTATTTTCCTGTTTTTACATTTTGGGCTAAACCAGGACTAAACCCAGGACTAAACCCAAGACTAAACCAGGACTAAATTAGGACTAAACTAGGTCTAAACCAGGTCTAAACCAGGACTAAACCAGGTCTAAACCAGGACTAAATTGGGATTAAAACCAGGTCGAAACCAGGACTAAAACAGGACTAAAACAGGATTTAACAGGACCATGCTGTGCGGACTGTGTCTCCTCGTCTTCTATCAGTAATATTTTTAAATCGGTTAAGGAAAGACTCGGCTTTTAATTTTCTTTTAGCAGACAAACCGACTTATGTGAAGATTTCCTCGTCTTTGCTTCTCTACCGCAAAATAAGTAATCCAAAGTATTCAGATTACATTACTCACTTTAAGTAATTTATTGGGTTACAAACTACATTTTGGTGTATGTAATCTGTAATCTGTAGGGGAATACATTTTAAAAATAACCTTCCCAACACTGGCCAATGTCTACACCATGAAATTAATTTTAAATTTTAATTGTAGAATCAATCTGAGTTAACGAGTTACTTATGTTTTAATCATGATCATAATGTTAGTTTTGCTCAGGAGTAGTTCACTAATGCTCATCAACATTCGCTTTTATGTTTTCGTCTTTCTTACCTTGATAGTTGTGGATAAATTCTTCATGGACAGAAAATGTCCTTTGTCGATCTTGTTGGGTGAAGATTTGGTGATGGGGAGGCAGATTTATGAAGCTGGTGGAAAATACATGTCCACACATATTTTGCCATAAAAAAGCTTTAACCAGGAGTTACGTTTCCCCTACATTGTGACACTTCTGGCCGTTGTCAAAAAGGTCTATTGGCGCAGTTACTGAAAAATGTGTTTTCAAAAGTGAATAGTCCGTTTTTTTGTTAATTGACTTGGGGGAGGAGAGTTGTACTATAAAATATAAAAGGGGCCTCCCACCACCACAGAAGTAGTGTGTGTTAAGCTTAGGGAAGCTCGCTGGTCTTGCTCAAACTCTCCAGTGGCACATTTTTATTTGAATTTCAAAAATTTGAATATGTTTTACAAAATATTAAGTTGTAAAATGTAAACACAATATAAATATACAGCTTGGCGTTGTTATTTTTTAAAAGTCAAACCTAAAGACATGGGTGCCATGGAAACGGTGGAACTATAAAACATTCACATTCTAGAATCTGAAATCGACCAAAGGCAAAACATCACATGACTGACGTCATGGTAACGTCTGTGATGTCACAAAGGTCCATA
The DNA here is from genome assembly GCF_026225935.1 of Boleophthalmus pectinirostris. Classification (NCBI taxonomy): domain Eukaryota; kingdom Metazoa; phylum Chordata; class Actinopteri; order Gobiiformes; family Gobiidae; genus Boleophthalmus; species Boleophthalmus pectinirostris. The sequence continues at coordinate 15,430,895 of NW_026571299.1, forward strand.
TGTATATATAAGTATATAAGGTAGGTAGAACAGTCATTTGCACAGAGTGATCGGTCGAGAAAGCCCACATAACACGTCGTACAACAACAAGCACAAAATGTCTGGACAAACAATGCCTTTTTATATCTGCAGGACTACAGTGTCCTGCGGGTGCTCAGTGAAGGTCTTTTTGGACAGGTGCTGCACTGTCTGAAGAGCACAACAGCCGAAACTGTGGCAGTGAAAGTCCTGAAGAAGAAGGGCCAGTACTGTTTTCAGAGAGAAATGGCAATGCTCCAGAAGGTCCGGCATCTGAACCCTGACATGTGTCACATTGTGAAATTCATGGACACATTTGTTTGCAATGATGACACATGCATGGTGTTTGAGATGCTGGACTGCACCTTGCTGGACTTTTGGATCGAGCGTAACAAGAATTTACAACTGAGTGAGATCAGGGCCATAGCCCAGCAGCTTCTGGTGGCCTTTAAGGCTCTTAGAGAGCTCGACATTGTCCACACTGATCTGAAGTTGGACAATGTGATGCTGGTCAGTCAGATAAATCAGCCATTAAAAGTCAAGCTAATTGATTTTAGACTGGCACACATGCAGTCGGAGCTGAAGATGGGGTCCAACCATCAGAACCTTTACTACCGGGCTCCAGAGGTCAGTCTGGGACTGCCTCTGACCCAAGCCCTGGACATGTGGTCCCTGGGCGTCATGCTGGTGACTCTCTACCTTGGGAAACGTCCTTTCTCTGGTTCCTCCCCATACAACAACCTCAGGACCATTATTAGTGTTCTGGGAGCTCCATCAGACAGGCTGCTGGAGAGAGGAATATACAGCAGGAGGTATTATTCCAAGAGGGAGGCAGGATGGACCTTTAGAACACCAGAGGATTATTACAGCCACACAAAGCATTTACCCAATGCTTGTGCAGGTGAACTGGAAGGGTTCGACCTGGACGAGGCGATTCGATCACACCCTCAAAAAATTGTATTACCTGGATTCAGGGATAGATTGTACTTTCTAAACCTGGTGAAAAAACTCCTACATGTGGATTTCTCCAAAAGAATAACTGCAAGTGAAGCTCTGCAGCATGGTTTTATAACCTTGAAATACTTTGAGGAGAACCACACTGATTATGCAAAATGGGCTAGAGACCTTATGGCCCTGGTTATGAAGAACACCGCCAGAGACCATCAGTGTCCGACCACTGAAGAGGTCCCACATGAGACGACCAAGAACATCAATGCGGAGGTCCAGGAGATGCCTTCGACACAAAATAGATCCTGCTCACAGTACACAGGGTACATATCCAGGGACTATGAGTGTGTGGAGGTTGTTGAAGATGGCAACATCTACAATGAGCCATCACCAACTGACAAACAAATGGCACGGCCAGAAGAGGTCCAGGAGAAGGACCATCCAGAGGGGGTCCAGGAGGAGAACTGCTGGATAGAAATTGACCACCAGATTGAGTGCATTTTGGCATCAGAGATCACTGAAGACCCTGAGAGCCAAGCGGAGGATGTGTCACGTCCCTGGAACAGTCCAGAGGAGGTGGTGAGTGACATCGGTGAGGAGGAAGAGAGCTCCAACTCCTCTCCTCGCTCTGGTGTCCACCGCATGCTTTCAGCGGTCAGGACCTTCCGGAGAAATGTGGCTGCCTCATTCGGGAAGTGGTGTTCAAGGTCCAGGATGAGGAACATCTTTAGACGTGCGAGTCGCAGTTCAGCCTCTAGGGGGCACTAAGACATTTTAGTGAGTTTAGTTAATTAACATTTTTTAAAGCATCTTTGTGGTGCTCTTTGGATTTTGTTTTGCATTAACAGGTTTTTCCGTATTTGGCAAAACAAATTTTTCAGAAGGAAAATTGTTTGGCTATTGCAGGAAAATATAACTTTTATGAACTGATTTATTGATTGATTTATTGATTAATTTACTGACCCATTTACTGATTTATACAGAGCCACAATGACATCCCGATCACGTACGCGAAAAAAGATATTAAATCGTGGCCTCAAATTACTATTTCGTTCCCATAATATATAATTCGTTCCCACACTTTAGATATATCGTTCGCACGTTTTGATTAAATCATTCCCGCATTTTAGCTAAATCGTTCCCACGAATTAAGAAAATGCCGCCAATTAAACAAACAGGGTGTGGTGTTCGGTTGATTTGGCAAGTGCTTCTTGCATGGCTAGCTGGACCTCAGACTTCAGCAGACACAAATAAAGGTAAGATATATCATTATTTATATGTCCCCCCCCCATAAGCATAACATTTGAGTAGGGAACAATATATACATTGTCAAAAATGGGCGGAAAAAACATATATAAACGATATAGCTAAAACGTGCGAACGATTTAGCTAAAGTATGGGAACGAATATATATTGTGGGAACGAAATAGTAATTTGAGGCCACAATGTAATATCTTTTTTTCACGTACGTCATCGGGCGGGCTCCGTAGATTTATTGATTGATTATTTATTGATTGATTGATTTACAAAAACAATCAAAAATAAATCATTTATATTAAAATAATATTTGCTCTGTCTGTTTATTCATAACTTTCTGCAAGTAAATCTTGTAAATGTTGTTTAGTGGTAATAATAGTATAATGGTCTATAATATATTATAATTGGTAGCCATTCTTTCTTAATTCACCAGATGTTCTTGCTTTGTCTGGAATGTTCCATGGTATGACATGTACACAACATATACACCTAGTATTTATTCATTACAGGTGCTTCTGTTCATAAACACAGTGATTCCTTTTGTGAATAGTGGCGACTCTCCACAGATCTGAATTGTAATAGAGCGTAGTGCTGTAACCTGCTTGTGTCCCTCATGAAATACTTTGTTCCATCTTGTAATGTCATGAAGCAGTAGTTTTCAAGTTAGCGGCTCAATTTTACCTTTAGTTCAGTAGAGATCGGCAATTCCAGGGCTGAAATTATCCAAATGGTTTTAGTGAAGTGAAAACAGAGTGGAGCACTTTTTGTTACCACATGACATCACAAGGTGGAACAGAGTATTTTCCATCTGAGAGAAGAATTCTGCCTAAATCTGCAGGATTTGTGTGTTAAACATGTGTGAAGGAAACAAAACACACCTCTAGGTCTGTTTGTGATGTGTGTGAGTGTAATATGGGCCCTTTGAGATAAAAGTCTGTGTGTGGTTTATATACTAGTACTCAAATACATACTGACATAGATATTTTGAACAGTTGATTAATGAAATTCTTGGTTGATCAGGTACAAACAATAGTATGAGAATCGCTAAAGAAACTCTTAAAAATGTTTGTGACATTTCTTTTACTTCCTCATTTGACACGTGAAGCAGGTATAACATACGAAAAATAACATAACTACAACCTAGCAACCATAATATTAACAAGGGGAACAACAGCCAGTTTTGATGACATAGATAGTGGTATTCAGTTTTAGATCTCATCACTGCTTTCTGTATTTTTGTAAAACTACGATCAATATTTAGCACATTTACTATCCCACCAAATGGAGTAATAATTAAAAAAACATTACTATGTGTCATGTGCTCTTTAAGCTGTTATAAAAAAGACAGTAAAGACGTTGTAGTTTTGGATCATGGGGTAAAACAGGATTAAAGTTTTATCAAAGCATTGCAGGCATTACGGTTTGAATCGGCCTCATCTGAAGTGGTTTGAGGGTAAAAATGTATTATACTGAGATTATTTAATCAGAATGTCACATTAAAAGTGCAACTAATGACTTCAGACATAGACAGGCCTGTCGTACTTAGACTTAAATGGTACAAGACAACAAGACAAGTTTGTGCTTTGTTATATTGTGTTCGATAATATGAAAAGTTATTAACCAATTAAATGTTTCTGAATGCAAATTACAATTTAAGACTTTCTAACATGTTTCATAATAACAAAAAAGGTAACATGCTATAAACCAAACAATACAGGACTACTCATTAGCAGTAGGGTTACTAATAAATGAAGTCAATAAGTAGTTTTCTGATCTGTTACAATGTTGTTTCTTCATCACTAACGCACTTGGAGTTGAGTTTTGTTTCATTCACACATTTAACACACAAACCCTGCATATATAAACTGATCTGTTCCAACTTGCGAATGTCATGTGGTAATACAGGAAGTGCTCCACTATGTTTTTAAACTCCATACATGTTCACTAGAATCATTTGGATGATTTTAGATGATTTTGAACTTTGGAGATACACAGACTAATAATAAATGGCTACTCAAACATGTGTGAATGAAACAAAACACGACTCCTGGTATGTTTTTGAAGAGATAACAATATTATAACATGATTTAAAGCTCACAAGTCAAGTCACGAGTCAAATTTATGTAATATGGGTCTTAAAAAGCCTGTACAGAACTTTTTCTTGAGGTCAAAACACGTCTGCTGTGTACTGTCTGGATCTAATTACAAAGCGTTTCATTGTCCGATAATCAGAAAGTGCGTGTTAACATGCTAGTTGTTGTTTGCTTTACCATGACAGCAAAACTTGGCTTTGAGTATTGTGAAAAACACTTACAAACTCATCTTGGCAAATAATGAGGATGTTCTGAATGCAATAGATAAATTAGGAATAACTAACCACTGCAAACTGTTTAAAATGGGTAAGTTTAGATTTTCACATTTTAAGACAGCACCTTTAACTCATACATAATTCATTATTTTGATACAAAGTAGTTAAGTATTTATTCAGAAGAAGAAGAAAGAAGAAAGGAAGGAAGGAAAAACATGCACACAAAAGATGCACCAGCACTGTCAATCAAATCACTTTTTCAAAAAATTCTAAACAAAATGAAATAACAAAACGAAATAAAAAGTGATTTTACAACTCTGAACTTAATATTTTTACTCCCATTTCTACCAATCAGCTGTCACCAAATTCCAAAGTCCTATCTTTTACAACTGTAATTTTTCATCTCCAAAACCCGAGTGTCCGAGGATTTCTTTTATAACCCTTTTCATGATGTAACCAGGCCTATTTCTGTAGTAGACCTTCTGAAATACTCCGGAAAACTTTGCAACAGTTCACTTCAAGGCTGTGTAAAATTAGCATAGCTCTCGACTCACTTCAGACATGGCTAAAATAAGCGTACATGGTTTTGTATTCATAACGTAATCAGCATAATGCCTTCTTCTGAATAACAAACTCAAATTAGACTTTCATGAATATTTGACATGTCACTGTGATAATGTGGCCTAAATACAGACAAGACAAGAGCACACCAAGAAGAAGACTAGAAGAAATTAGAAATTATATGCTTGTGTTAATAGTTCAGTTAGAAATTTTGGGTTGTTGATAGTTTTTTTGGGGGGGAGGGGGCACTTTATCAATGATGTACTACTGTTATCAAACTATATACCTGAATTGCTTTTCATCTATATCAAATAGTACAGCATTATTAACCTTGCATAACTCTATAATTGTACCATATCTGATGTACTGTGTGGAAATTTTCAACATGTAAAACTTCCCTACAACCTTTATTTATTTTACAAAAAAGGGCCTTAAGAATTATCACCAACAGTCATTGTAGAGAGCCATCTAACCCAATATTTGTTTAACTTAAAGTGTTGAAAATGCAGGATATTGTTGACTAAAGTATCCTCAAAGTCATGTATAAAGCAAAGTGCAATGTAATACCTGTGAATATTCAAAGACTGTTTTAGATTAGAACAAGCCACTACAATTTAAAAGGAACCTACATGTTTAAAAAACCCAGATTCAGAACCAAGGTTATGGAGCGAAGCGTCGCTGTGAAAGGAGTTAACTTATGGAATAGTCTTGACAAAGAAGTACAATGATGACATTTAAAAAACATATAAAATTGAATGCAGTGTGTATGTATGAAAAAGAAAACTAAATTGATGTGTATAATAGTGAAGATTACTGTTTGCAATTGTGCCTGAACTGATATGGAATGTTTAGTAACCATCGGTGTTAATGTATTGTCTTGAAAAAGGAAAGGGGGGCAGATAACGTAAGATTTTTCTTCTTTCTGCTCCTTTTCATTCATTTCTTATGTGTCTGATGTTGTGACAGTGTCGATGTCTTTTTATGCTTTATGAAATAAATACATAAATAAATAAATAAAAATCTATGTCTTTTAGGCTCCCTGAAATGACCCAAATCTGATTTTTTCACCCCTATGCAACCTGTATCTGATCTTTTGATATGTGCTCCTAAAACTGGTACAGATCCAATCCTTTGACATGCGACTTCAGTGTGAACGGCCAGGTCGCATTCATCCCACCTACACGTCAGGCTCGGAGTCTAGTCAATGGAGGGAAAGTGAGGTTAGTGAGTGAATTAATATTTGGGGGGATCGCTGTATTCAGGCCAAATTGAAGGGGTCTTAACAGAACCGGGAGGTTTTTGAAATGATTGGCAAAGAGATGTTCAAGTGCGGTTACAGGAGGTCCTAGCTCCAATGTCAACAAAAAATAAGGAGCCGGCAAGCCAAATACAAGGAGGCTAAAGTCTCAAACAAACAAAGCGGCCATGGACGTGTAACCTATCCATTTTACAAAGAACTGGACTATATTTTGGGAGACAGGCCCAGAGTTTAGGCGACTTCGTAAACACTGAGCATACTCACTGTGTGTCCCCCTCAAAAAGAGGTGACTGACCTCAAGGGGCGTTTCCTTAATAAAAATAAACGAAATGTGTCCTCCAATGCACATGCAGGACACTTTTGGGGCATTTAAAGTTCACACTGGAGATCACATAAAAGTCACATTTAATTGGAACTGTGAACGACCTCGCAAAAGAATTGGATTTCACACAAAAAATCTGAATTGAGCATTAAGCCCTGCAGTCTGAACGTAGCCTTAGAGCAACCCTGTATTCTCCGGCATTGAGTTTCTGAATTCTCAAAATGCTCAGTCATTCAGTCCCGCCTCGTTTTGAAGTCTATTCTTATTCATTTACAGAAGTGTAAAAATGTTTCCTTTATAAAAGAGGGGGTATTTGCAGAATTGACTTTTTGAAGCTTTCTACCATGTTATAATGTTGTTCCTTTATCAGAAACATACCTGGAGAGGTTATAGATGTCATGCGTGTTTGAGTAATCTAGCGATCTTTCCCAGGCCCTATTCAAACCCTCATTACGCCTCTTACGTCCAAGCCCACAAGCCTACATCACCCCTGCTCCTGCACAGACATTTTTCATAAATATACAACATACAACAAATATGCAATATACAAAACTCTACACTACAACTTTACAAACCTGATGTAATGTGCAGTAGAATAATTAACGAAATACGCACTGATTATGTTGGGATAGCGCTCTGAAGGGGGGGTGACTTAGTGCAGAGAGAGGCGCAGAGCCTCAAAAACAAAACTGAAACTTACTAAACATCAACACATCGTTTTTGCCAAATATAGCATTTTCAAAACAACAAAAAGTAACATGGTGGTTCCAGAGTATAACATTACATTTACTGTATTGATCTCTACGGATGCCATAGGTGCAGTTACATGTCAGATCTGTGGAAAGGTGAGCCCATTCACAGTAAGGACACAGGTTTTTAAGTCAATAAAACCCATGTTACTGAAAAAATGCAAGATGTACTGTGTATGTTTAACAATAGGGGCATTCCAGACAAAGCAACAACATCTCCATGGAGACAAGCAGATGACAGAAAAGTTACACAGTGCACCTTTAATAATGCAACCAATACGCATAGTTTGTAAACAGCTAACTCTTCTGAAGAACTGTGAGTAGACCAACACACCGTTCTTCCATTTGCAAGAAAATATTATGTAAAAACAAAACACTTGAGCTTCACCAACACATCTTCACGTCCATTACACACATTACTCCATACATTTGGCCCTTGTTGGTTCCTGCCTGTTACATGTGAATCAGGGAGAGATGAGAGAGTGGGAGACTGCACAGAGAAGGCTTTGTGTGCAGTGGGCGGGTTGTGCGGTTAAGACAGATGCACCGACTACTATGGCACACTCTAGTATAGGTTTAGTAACAAGCCGGGAGAGGAGGAGGATCAAATGACTGCTGCACTGTGTAGCTATAAAAAGGAAGTATGTGTATAAGTAATACCTCATTCAATCAGGAGTGTGATGGAAACAAACAAACTGAATCAGAATTATAAACCGAATCTATGTTATAATTAGTGCTGTCATGCGATTAAAAAAATTGAGAGATTAATTAATTATGATCTGTAATTAATTAATCTAATTAATCTCTTTTTAATCTCACCTAAAAATTGCTGAGAAAAGCCTTCAATTTGAGGTATTTTCATTTAAATTCATTATTACATTATTGTGGCAGATCAAAAGACTGATATAGAACAAAAAAAGTGACTTTATAAAGTCATTTATTGTTTAACAAATCTCTCCAATTTGGCTGTTGAGCCCAAGTCTCCATGAATAAGAAACTGTTTGCTGTAAAGTAGCAAAGACGAGGAAATCTGAACATGATAACTTTTGTCTACTTAAAGACAATAAAAAGTCCAGTCTTTCCTTAACCATATTAAAAATATTATTGATAGAGAAATGCTTTATATATGAGATCACTGGTTTTAGTCCTTGTTTTAGTCCTGGTTTAGACCTGGTTTAGACCTGGTTTTAGTTCTGGTTTTAGTCCTGGTTTAGTCCTGGTTTAGACCTGGTTTAGACTTGGTTTTAGTTCTGGTTTTAGTCCTGGTTTAGACCTGGTTTAGTTCTGGTTTAGTCCTGGACTGGGTTAGTCCCGTTTTAGTCTTGGTGTTAGTTCTGGTTTAGAGGCGCACAGGAGGAAGCTCGGTTTACGCCGCGTACGCGAGAAAACGTATGCGGCGCACGGGAGCACGTCGTGCAGTAACTATGGAAAGAAACGTGGTCCGCGCGTTCTCAGGTTAATGACGATGATGAAGGTGTGTGTTTGTGTTTATGTGTGTTTGTGTGTGTTTGTGTATAGGACAGTAGTGCAGACATCATGAGTCTATGCAGGTTGTTTTCACCAGTGACATTTAAGTTGTAGGCGATTTTATTTGTTATTTTCTTTTATATTTCACGTCGGGAGAATAATTTCCAAGACACGAATGCGTTTCTACCTGTGCACTGCTGCCTCTGTTCTACTGGCTCTTCGACCTCGTCCATTGTGTGACTGACGCCACCAACAAGACGTTTACATCGCTCTTACTGCGCGCGTTTTGTGTGGGTTTCCGACAATGAGTGGAATTACCGAAATAAAAAAAATTATAAATGTGTTTTTTTGTGTGTGTGTGTTGTTGTCCCAACAACACATGAAAACAGATTTTATAATAAAGCAACTCGCTTACAGAAACAGCAAAGTTAGAGGTTAAAAATGAGATTAACGCGATTAAAAAACATAATGCGCTAAATATGACTGTAATTAATTAATCGCAATTAACGCGATAATGTGACACCCCTAGTGATAATGTTGTTTATTCATCAAAAACATACCTGGAGTTGTGTTTTGTTTCATTCACACATGTTTAACACAGAAATCCTGCTTATTTATTAGGCTGAGTTCTTCTTTCTAATGGAAAACACTCAGTTCCACCTTGTGACATCATGTGGGTAATACAGGAAGTGCTCCACTGTGTTTTTAAACTCCATACATCTTCACAAGAATCAGTGGGATGGTTCAGTGCTGGATTTGCCCATCTCTACTGAACTAAGGCTACGTTTATATGATGACTGGTGTGAACAGAAAACGCAAAAGTGGCGTCACATCTTCACTTTTAATTTCACGTTTAGATGAGTATTTTTGGGAGGAAGTGTGTGTGCAAATGGTGATGCAAAGGTGTGTTAAATTCGACTGGGTAGGCATGCCAGGAGGCTAGGTGGTGATGTATGTGACGTAAACGTGTACGCAACGTGAGCAGATCTGACCAGAGTTTTCCGTCTTGGGCAGTGTAGACGGAAATACTACGGCGAAGCGAATTCAACTTTTCCACTCTGGAGGGTGGTTTCAAATTTTAGCGTTTTTAAGCCCCAAAAACGGCATCACCATCTAAAAGAAAGACACTTCCGATAAAATATTTTGTCGTTTTTACCTGCAAGCGTTCTCATTTAAACAGGCAACTAAGGTAAAAGGAGCTGTTACAAGGTGGAACAGACCATTTTGAGCTGTGGAGACGCAGACAGACAAATAATAAAGGATTACTCAAACATGTGCGAATGCAATCAAACACAACCCCAGGTATGCTTTTTGACGAGGTAACAGCATTATAACATGGCTCGAAGCTCACAAGAATCAATTTTGTGTATTATAGGACCTTTAAAGCAGTCCTACTATGCAAAATCTACTTTTCAGAGCTTTTACCAATGTTATAGTTGTTTCCGTTCACCATTTACTAGGGATGTAATAACAACAGAAATATCGTGATATCGTATGGTCAAAGGTGTCACAATAATATCGTGGACCATCCCAATATAAAGAATTGCAAGTCTCTTTGCTTAAATTAATAGTTATGGTGCAGCAATGGCTAAAAAAAAAAAAGAGAGGGAACTACATAGACCATGATCCTTTGCTCCCTTTCAGTACAGACTACAAGAAGAAATAACAGTTATAAGCACTTTTAAATCTTATTAAGTCTTGTCAAGGCATTTTAAGAGGAAAAAGTAGCATATTCAGAGTTTTGTTTGCCTCCACAAAATATCACAATAAATATCGTACCGTGAGATGTATATCGTGAAAATATCATACTGAGAGATTTGGATATTGTTACATCCCTGCCATTTATGCTCTCAATGTTATATTTTGAGTGATTCCTGCATGTTTGAATGATCTTTAATCACTTAAATCCAAGACGGCATATTGCAGATCAACTCCAGTTTTCACCTCCAATCTGTGATACGCATAGGACTCGGCAGTGTTGAATAGTTATATTTGGCATAAAAAATAATCATAAAAAAATGAAATTGAAATCCACGGCTTGCTAGCTTGATGTGATTCAAGGCTCTTTGTTGTGATGACATTTACAGCGACATCAGCTCCTATTGGCACCGCAGTTTTCTAACGCAGAAGTCAGTAGTTTTAGATGAATATTGCGGTTTAAAATGACCAAATCGTAACATAATGATCCACGGGTGTCATAGATTATAACTATACCAGGATCGACCATGATAAATCTTTTTTAGATAAACCTAAAAATAACACATGCAATAGAAAACTTGGCATTCACACAACATGAGCACATACCGTCTCGTCCCCCTCTTGGCCTTCTACCTACGCCATTATCCACGCTCGAGTGCTGTAGAAACACTGAAAACTGCACCTCTCTTAAAAGGTCACCCTGTTTTCTCATGTACTCAACAGGTGGCTCTGTGCAGACTGGAGAAGAGGAGGCAGATACGTCATGAACTACACGGCTACATGGGTGTAAGAATATCGAGTTCATGACAGGGTAATAGAATAGGGACTGACCAACAAAGATGTGATTCGGTTTAATAGGGATTATACCAGGACATTAAGTCAAGCTGAAAGGATAACTAGGATAAAAGGATAAAATCTGGTTTAAAATATTAAAAGAGTAAAGCTTGACTGAACCGAGTCTCAAACGTTATACACCAGGAAACAATTTTACTGGTCTGGACTGGTTCAGACTGGGTTTAAAAATGGTCTGGACTGGTTCAGACTGGTATTGAATAGTCTGCACCTGTTCAGACTGGATTTGAACTGATTTTGAATGGTCTAGACTGGTTCAAACTCAGCAATTTTTAAAACTGGTTTTGAATGGTCTAACCAGGTTCAGACTGGTTTGAACTGATTTTGAATAGACTCATTCATAAACTGGTTTGGTTGGTCTGGACTGGTTCAGACTGGTTTGACCTGGTTTTGACTGATCTGGACTAGTGCAGGTTGATATGGAACATTTGGACTGCTACAGGTTTTGAACTGGTTTTAAATGGTCTAAATAGGTTCAGACTGGTTTGAACTGGTTTTGGATAGACTTGTTCATAAACTGGTTTGGTTGGTCTGGACTGGTTCAGGTTAATTTTGAGTTTTTTAGGCTGGTTCAGACTAGAATTTTTAACAGGTTTTGAATGGTCTAAACAGGTTCAGACTGGTTTGAACTGGTTTTGAATGTTCTGGACTGGTTAATCTAGTAGTTTTGAATGGTCTGGACTGGTTCAGACTGGTTTTCCCTGGTCCGGACTGTTTCAGACTGTTTTTCCCTGGTTTGGACTCATTTTGGTTTTGTCTTGTCTGGACTGATTCAAACTTTTTGCCTGGTCTGTACTAGTGGTTCAGATCGGTCTGGACTCATTCAGGTTAGTTTTGAATGGTCTGCACAGGTTCAAACTGGTTTGAACTGGTTTGAACAGATTCAGACTGGTTTGAATTGGTTTTGAATGATTTGTACAGGTTCAGACTGGTTTTAACTGGTTTTAAAAGTTTTGTACAGGTTCAGACTGGTCTGAACTGGTATTAAATGGTTTGTACAGTTTCAGACTGGTTTTGAAAGTTTTGTACAGTTTCAGACTGATTTGAACGGGTTTTGAATGGTTTGCTCATATTCAGACGAGGTTTGAAGTGGTTTTGAATGTTCTAAACAGGTTCAGACTGGTTTGAACTGGTTTCTAATGGTCTACACTGGTTTACACTGGGTGTGGATATGATGAAGGCCATGACCGTATCTATCAGGCCAAATTACACAACTCGGTCAAGCACTTGTAGCTTCCAGTGAACCGATGTGAAGTGCAGTGTTTGTGAAGTCCCCTCTCAGCTCCACAGCGGCTGATGTATTACCACTGACTGAAAACAGATGCTTTAGTGTTGGGTGTGTAGTTTATCATTTCATTTTTAATCTAACCGGAAAGCAGCGTCGACCGGAGACAGAGACAGACAGGAGAAGAAGGCAAAGCGCCGCAAATGTCAACGGGTCAAAAACGGACCACCCCAGACCCGGAGCTCATTAAAATCTGACCGACCATAAAAAGAAAGGGAGCGAGAGAGAGAGAGAGAGAGAGAGAGAGGGACAGAGGAACAGGGGAATTGAAAGACAGACAGGGAAAGAAGAAAGAAAAGGGTAGAGACAAAAGAGTGAGGGGAATGCAAGAGATGTCCAATAAGAGGGGAAAGAGAGAGTGAAGGAAGGACATATTGGGGGAGAGAGAGAGAGATGGAGGAAGTAATAGAGAGAGCTGTGGAGAAAGAGAGAGAGTGGGATGGGGAGAGACAAAAGAGAGAAGGCGAGGTGGAAGAAGGAAGAAGAGAGAGGAGGGATTGAGAGAGAAATAAATAAAGAGGGGGGAGAGGGAGGGAGGGAGAGAGAGAGATGGAGGATGGAATAGAAAGAGAGGGGGAGAGAGAAAGTAATGAGGAGAGACAAAAAAGAGAGGGTGAGGTGGGTGAAGAGAGAGGTGGAGAGAGAAGGAGGGATTGAGAGAGAGAGAGAGAGAGAGAGATAGGAATGAATAAAGAGGGGGTGGAGAGAAAGGGAGAGAGAGAGAAAGGAAGAGAAAGAGAGACAGATAGAGGGACTGGGAAATTGAGAGAGAGGGAAAGAGAAGGATAGAGACAAGAGTGAGGGGGATGCGAGAGATGTCCAATAAGAGGGGGAAGAGAGAGTGAAGGAAGGAAGTATTGGGGGAGAGAGAGATGGAGGAAGTAAAAGAGAGGAAGGTGTGGAGAAAGAGAGAGAGAGTAGAGAGGGGGGAGGAAAGAGAGACAGAGAGGGAGAGGGATGGGGAGAGACAAAAGAGAGAGGGCGAGGTGGAAGAAGAGAGAGGTGGAGAAGGAGGGATTGAGGAATTGAGAGAGCGACAGGAATGAATAAAGAGGGAGCGGAGAGAGGGAGGGAGAGAAAGAGATAGGGAGAGACAAAAGAGAGAGGGTGAGGTGGGTGAAGAGAGAGGTGGAGAGAGAAGGAGGAATTGAGAGAGAGACAGGAGTGAATAAAAAGGGTGTGGAGAGAGAGGGAAAGAGAGATGGAGGATCGAATAGAAAGAGAGAGGGGAGAGAGAAAGAGTGGGCAAGGTGGCTGAAGAGAGAGAGGTGAAAATAGAGAGGGGAAGAGAGAAGCAAGAGAGAGGGTAGCAGAGAAAGAAAGAAAGAAAGAAAGAAAGAGAGAATGAGAGAGATAGAGGATGGAATAGACAGAGTAGGGAGAGAAAGAGAGAGGGCGCAAGAGAAAAAGAGAGCAGGGAGAGAGGGAGGGCCAGAAAGAGAGAGGTGGAGAGAGAGATGTGTGGAGAATCAAGAGAGACGGAAGTGGGTGAAGAAAAAGAGGTAGAGAGAGAAACAAAGGGATGAATAAAGAGGGGGTGAAGAAAGGGAGAGAGGGAGAGAAATTGAAACAGAGAGAGAGAGAACGAGAGCGATGGAAAGGGAAAGCAAGAAAAAGAAGAGTGGAAAGAGAGAGATGGAAGAGCTGGAGAGAGATAAGGAGAGAGAGAGAGAACAAGAAAGATAGTGCAACAAACTCAACAAGAGGCCAGGCAGGAAGACGGATGAATGAACTCTAGTGTGGAGCTGTACAGCAGAGGAACAGGGCCAAAAGGAAAAAAAAAAAAAAAAAAAAAAGGATATTTCCTGTTTTGAAAGAAGAAACTAAGTCCAGAAAAACAGCAGTGGTACAAGTGGACAAAAGTATGAATCTTACCAGCTGTGCACAAAAATACCATTGTTGTATTTAATGTGTTATACAATAAATAGCTTTCTTCTTCTTTTTTTTTCCTTCCAATTGTAGTTCAACCTTTTCCTTTTGGGTGTGTAACTTTTTCTAGGGGAAGGTCAGCAATCTAGTCTCCATGGAGATGTTACTGCTTTGTCCGAAATGTTCCCAGTATCACAGTAAACTTCTTTATCTCCACGGATAGACACAAGCAGCAACAACTCGGATCTGTGCTGAGGCGAGCCCACTTACAGAATCAATGCATGCTTATCAAGGTTCTTTATTATCATCGATATAATATGTTTAAAGCCATATTGTGAGACATTCCACGCAAAACACTAACATTTTTACAGATAGAAGCAGCACCACAAGAGAAGTTAAATGGTACATCTTTAAAGGGACAGTCTGGAATTTTGGACATAGGACCTCATTTCCTAGTGAGCCAGAGTGTTGGAGACGTGTGGAGACTCTTTTTTAAATATTCCGTCCAGTCTTTGTATTTGCAGAGGTCGCTGGTGCTAGGCTAGTGCATGTCAATGGCCATAGTTAGCCTACCACTAAAAACAGTCTGACTCACTTCACAAAACACCCGAAACAAATTTATTATTACACCAGACTGTTGATGTAAATGTTTGTGTTGATAGAATAATTTTAGAAGTAAAACCAACCTTGCATACGAAGGATTTATGTCTGAGCAGCAGCAGTGAGTTGTACTTCCTGATAGAAAGCTTGGCAGCGGTGGACTGATATCACCTGGCACCTATCTTGCCGGCAAAGTACAATTCCACTGCTGATGAGAAAATAGTCCCTCAACGATTCAGTGATGATTCATGCGATGCAAGGTTAGTTTTATTTCAAACATTATTCTATCAACACAGACATTTACATCGACAGTCTGGTGTAATAATAGATTTGCTCCGGGTGCTTTGTGGAGTGGGTAAGATTATTTCACTAGGAAATGAGGTCCTATGTCCAATATTCCACACTGTCCCTTTAAATCTTTCAACTGTATATAGAATGAAAACTACTGTATATAGAGTTGTCAAAAGCACCGAAAATCAGATACTAATCCTCGATATTAAAACTATATCAAAACTAGACACTCATTTGTATCAGAACTAGTATCAGACATAGACTAGTATACATCCATGGACCACTATGGAACCTGGATGACTGAGATAACAAAGCATGGTAATATAAAAGAAAGTACTATTATTTAAAGGTGCGTTGTAAATCTTTTTTGGTGGAGGGTCTGTTTTCTCCATGGAGATGTTATTGCTTTGTCTGGAATCTTTCACAGTATGGTATTAAACCTTTCTTGATGGAGGCCAGACCAAGTTACAAGTCAAATCTGTGGAGAGGCAACCCCGCTCTCTCACAATGCCTGCTTTTCTAGGTATTTTTGAGCTATAAAACCACCTGTAATTGAATAAATGTAAAGGTAGAGCTGTTTGATGGCATACTGTGCAAAAACATTCCAGGCAGAGCAAACCAAAAAGTTTCATAGTGCACCTTTAATGATAAAAATTACATTCCATTGTCTAAATAAAGAGTGTTGTTTTTTTTTTTTTAATTATCATCACGGTAACAGAATTGGATCTGAGTGTCGAGTCTGTTCTTTGGTATTTCAAAATGTTTGGAAATGTTTGTATTGTGATAAAGCAGAATCCGCTGTTACCAGAAACAAAGCAACCGCACATGTGGATGTTAGCCAGCTGTCAGCGCCCAGGCGTACGTGTCATGCCCATGGATACGCCGAAGGTTAAATCGGTGATTAGGCCCGCGCCGGTCCTCCTTGCCCTTTGCTCCTCCGCCTTTGTATCGATCGGTGCACCCTTTGAGCCACAACTGTTTAAATGAGGCCCTATTTTCTCTCTCTTTCTCTTACATGTGGCGGGATTGATGTCGGGGAGGAAGGATACACGTACGCTCTCTGCCGCCCCCCGGGGTCTGTATACGTGTTCGAACAAGCTCTAAAAATAGTAGCCATATTGGAAATTCACCTCCCCTCTACCAGCCGAGCAGTGTTGTAATTGCGTGTTTGGGTTCGTGTCATTTATTATGCTGGACGGAGGTTGACTGTTGCTAATGAGAAAAGGGACAAATATTGCTTTTGTCCACAGAGCAGCTTCCTCGGTAATGACAACTGCTTAGATAAACCAGCGAGACGCCAGTGACATAATTATAAAGCAACAAAGCGGGGATCTTTGTTCACAGCTTAAAGATCACAGAGAAACAAAGAAACACGGCCGTTTCATAACACCGTGTACGACATAAAACAGAGCAAATAAGATCATTGACAGAAGTGGTAGTATCCAAGTAAGAGTACCATTAAAAACCATTCAAAATAATGACTCAAGTAGAAGTAAATGGTTATTGGTCAAATTTTTTTCACTTTCAAGGCACTCGGAGCACTTTACATCAAGGAAAAACTCACCCATTCACACACCAGTGCATGAGCGAGGTTGGTTAAGTGTCTTGCCCAAGGACACAACAAGAGCGTTCATCTGTGGGAGCTGGAATATTCTAGACAATGCAATAACATTTCTATGGAGACAAGCAGGTGGCGGACCTTCCAATAGAAATGTTACGCAGTTCACCTTTAATTTACTTATAATTAAGTACATTATATTACTGTACTTTTACTTGAGTAAAATGTTCAATACTCTTCCCACCACTGTATTTAGCTATTACCAATACTAGCCATAACAAATTACAACTTTCCCAATTAAACGGCTAGATGGATTAGATCAGTGCTTCTCAATTCTTTTCTATCACGCCCCCTAGGAAGAAGAAAACATCGTGTGCTCCATTCAGCAGAACCACTACCAAACATGGACAAATCGCACTCTCACCTTCAGTAGCCTACATACTAGGGATGTAAGAATAACCGAAATATCGTGATATCATATCGTCAGAGTTCTCATAATATCGTGGACCATCACAATATATCGAATCTCAAGTCTCTTTGCTTAAATTAAGAATTATGGTGCAGCAACAGTTAAAAAAAGAGAGGGAACTACATAGACCATGATCCTTTGCTCCATTTCAGTATAGACTACAAGAAGAAATAACAGCACTTTTAAGTCTTAGTTCTTTGGATTAAGTCTTGTCAGTGCATTTTAAGAGGAAAAAGTAGCATATTAACAGTTTGTTTAGCCTCCACAAAATATCCCAATAAATATCGTACTGTGAGATGTATATCGTGAAAATATCGTACTCAGAGATTTGGATATTGTTTCGTCCTTAATCATGAGCTTTCCCACGATATCCCAATAAATATCGTGCTGTGAAGTTCATACCATGAAGATACCGTATCGTGAGACTTGGTTATTGTTACACCCCATGAGATGGTCTGCTCCTGTGTGTCGTCTTTAAAAATGATGTCCGTGTTATAGTTCGGGGCACTTGCGTCATCCAGCGTGACAGAAATCATGTCTATTGCTGCAGCAGGATCAGCTCCTCTGCTATTTGGTTCGTCATCTTATATGATGCTAACAGAGCTCGCTGGTTTACTGAAGTAGCATTCACAAAGCGGGGGGATTGTTGCGATACTCCTCACATTTTGCTGAAAAAAACTCAAGCGGCTTATCAGCGTGATTGGGGTGTAATGTGTTTAAGCTACGCTGTAATTTATTTGGTTTCATACTGTCCGCTGTCAACATTTTTAGACACAGTAAACACAGCGGTCTTTCCTCGTTTCCCACTGTAGTCATAGTGAAGCTGAGTACTACACAGGCTTTACATACAGTTTGTTCTCTGCACTTCATATCTCCTGCTCTGTGCTGTGTGTGCCTTTGCTCGGTGCAAAAAACCCGACACTATAGCGCTAATACTCCCTGCACACACTTTGACAATGAGAGCGTCACTGCCAACTACTGTAGCGGATGTGTAATTACACTTTATTCTAGTACAGCAATAAAAAAAAAAGAATATTCCCTGAGGTCACACGAGCCTCCTCTGGTATCGCCCCACTATTTGAGAAGGAGTATTAGATAGATAGATAAAACTTCTCTGTTTAATCAAGCCAGGCATAGCAGGACAAAACCGCCATTACATCAACTGCGGAGTGATATCAGCCATCAACTTTCAATGGATTGCAGTAACCAAAGTACCACTACTACAAAGTACAAAGCAAATACTAAGCACAGGCACAGTGACGTCTCAATCCTAAAGCACAGTCTCACGGCCACATTGTAAAAAAAGTGAGTTATAGTTCTTACCTTGAAGAAGAAATGAGGTGTAACAGGTTTCATCCATCCAAAGGGCAGCCGCAAAGGGAGAGAGAGAGAGAGAAAGAGACAAAAAGGACAATGTTTAATTATTAATAGCACATGTTATTCATTCTTGTGGCTTTAATTCCCTTTTAATAATATTTTAGTCCATTTAGTATTTCACATTTTGAACCTTAAAATAGTGTCTGCATTTAGAAAGTACATTTTATAGGTCCTATATAACACAAAATAGATTCTTGTGAGCTTTAAACCATGTAATAATGTTGCTATCTCATGAAAAAAAACATACCTGGAGTTGTGTTTTGTTTTGTTATAACATGGACAAGAAAACAGCATAATGTGGGCCTTTTAAAAGCTCCAAAACTGTCTTTTAAATGTTTCTCACTTCATACACATTTGTTTTGCTCTTACATGTATGTTTCATTTACAAAGAGCTTTATAGACCATTTGAATTCCACTGTCAAAAGTTAATATATTATGTTTTTATTCCAATTTCTGTATTTAGATACATTTGCAAAGTTAGTCCTGTTTTAGTCTACACTTGAGAGTCGATTTTTGTCATTTGTAAGTTAATGTGTTTGAGTTGAAGTGGAAATGAAAATGAATGAGTGTAATTGGGATCAAGAAATGACTTTTAGTTTTAAAAAATAAGTTAAAACCACAGTTAAATTACCTTGTTTTCAATGCATTTATAATATTTGAAAGATGTGGTATTATGCAAAATTGACAAGAGCTTTCTACCATGTTATAATGTTGTTCCCTCATTAAAAACGTGCCTGAAGTGGCTTGATTTTGTCCAATTCTCAGCCAACAAACCTATACGTCACGCAAACTCTATGACAGTTCTCCAAAAATACAAAAGCTTTAGACAAAACAGTACACTACAGCTTCACAAACCTGACACGATGCATGAATAAAAGTGAAAACTTATAAAACATACATTGTTTTTTGGTAAATACGGCATTTTCAAAACAGTAAAAGGTGATATAAATATGTCATGTGTTAGCAATTCCTTAGAAGTATAAAACCCCCTCAGCTATTCGAGACTATTTTTCCGAACTGAACTTGTTTTTGAACCCTTTGGAGCACAAACAAATGTCTGGACTCTGTGTGAAGCCGAGGCTCTGTAGTTTTGGCCTTTGTCTGATCTGCTCTCATTTTAAGTGGGAACAAGTTTACACAGAGGAAAGTCAGATTTCAAAATGGGCCTGAATTATTTGGGGGTAAAAAGAAGAAGAGATGACGCTGGTGTATCTGCTTTTGTTGGGTCTTGACAATTTCCAGGTCAAACTGAAGCATATTTCATTAAAAAAATTACTACAGATTTAGGGACTTACAATTTGGCAAAACAAAAAAAGTATCATATAAGTCAAGTAAAGATTTATACTTATTATAAAAGTTTTGTTTTGTTTTGTTTTATTTCTGGGTTTGGAGTATTAAAAGATCCAGATTCTTCTCAGAATTGTTGTATTGATTTTACTGAAAATAAGTGGATTACAAATTTCAGTTTCTATGGAGATGTCATTGTTCTTCCTGAAATGTTCCACAGTATTCAGTTACGGTGGTTTTATAGTGCAAAAATACCTACAAAAACAAAAAAAACATGACTGAGTAGGGTTGCGTCTCCACAGATCTGACCCGTAACTTGGTCTCTATGACGATAGAAAGGTTTAATGCCATACGGTGAAACATTCCAGACAAAGCAATAACATCTCCAAGGAGAAAAGCATTCGACAAAAAAACTGAAAAGTTACAGAATACACCTTCAAGTTATACAAATACATATATGTACAATACAAAAGAACAAGGCAATAGTTCTGACTATATTACACATTCCAGTACTACATTACAATTATGACATCCTACTTCTGCGTAAATGTTTTTGTTTTTGAAAATATCAGGAGAATTAATTCACCACAGACTGAACAGTGGTTGTGTTTCAGACCCTCGGTGTTGCGTCACCTGCGGATCTCCCCTGCCTCTTACATCAGACTTTACCCTGCTGCTTTGAGAGGAAATATACTACATGAAATGATGTACAAGTACAAGTGGATATTTGTGAAATTCAAGTATGAACATCAGTAAGAAATCCAAATCAAATCCAAATAAAGGTCCTATATTACGTAAAAATGAATGTTGGAAGATGTAAGATAGAATGTTAGAATGTTGTTACCTCCTCACAAACAAACCCACAGTTGTTTTGTTTCATTCACACATTTGAATAATCCTGGATTATTAGTCTGTCAACTCTCCAAAGCTCAAAATGCTCTGGTACACCTTGTGATCTAATGGAACAAGTAGTTTTCTAGTTAAGTTTTACCTTTTGTTCAGTAGAGATGGCAATTTCAGGCCTGAAATCATCCAACTGACTCTAGTGAAGGTGCGTAGAGTTTAAAAACACAACGAAGCACTTCCTGTATTTCATATGACATCACAAGGTGGAAGTGAGTGTTGTCAGAATTAATCCTAAAAATATACAGATTTGTTTGCGTGTTAAACATGTGTGAATGAAGCAAAACACAACTCGAGGTATGTTTGTTTACGTTTGTGATGAGGAAACAACATTATAACATATGACACTCCCCATCTACTCGTCTCCATGGCGACGCATTACGTGTATTACTCAATATTACCTTGATGGTGATGGTCACTGTGAGCGTGTCCACCTCTCTACAGACCTGACGTCGTGTCTACGGAAATAAATAAGTCCAATACCGTGGAAAAAATGCAAAGCCAGAACATCTCCTTGACTGAGATGAGACTAGCGGGTGGTTGAGTTTCTATTAAAAGTTCCATAGTGCACCTTTAATTGTTCATAACTCATCTAGATTGCATTTTAACAGTGCGATTCTTAGGTAAGGTATGAAATCTATCATGTAAACTATAGCATATTTCTAATAACATGTAAACAACCATAGCTATAATACGAAATTGAAAATGTCACTAACTGTAACAATATACTTGACAGCAGGCAACTAACCACAGGCATAATTAAAAATAAGATTGAAAATAAAGAAAAAGGCGACAACAGGTGCTTCCATAACATATAACCAGACAAAACAGCTGCCTATGATATTCTAGACTATATTTTTCTGACAAACATTCAACACATGACTGCAAACGCTTTAAAGAAGTACCTATATGTTTCATTCACACAAGAATAATACGGTTTGAATGAAGTATTGTCTTGTTGTATGGATAATATTACTGCGTATTTACTGTGTGTATTTATTGTCTGTCTGGGTGATGTGAACACGACCTGACTCTTTTGTGTATACGTATAGAATGTGTGCATGCGGACTCATTTGCAAATATGTTCTAATGAAATACGAGCAGACACTCAACTGCCTGGTCTGGAAAGTTTCACAGTATGGTATTTAGGCCCCGTTTACATGTACACGGGTATTTTTAAAACGGGGACATTTCCCTTCGTTTGTATCCATCTTTTACACACACGCATATTTGCCACTGAAAACAAATATTTCTAAAGTCTAAAGTAAAGAAAGTTTTAGGAGATGACACACCAAAAGTGCGACCAATGTTTACCTTTTGCTCTGGTGATGATCATGGAGCATTCAGAGCAACTTTTCACATATTTGCATTTGCACACACAGCTGATGTTTCATATCCATGACCAGAGATGAATGAGTCCTCGGAGGTCAGCAATTTTGCCACTTCTTTAACAGATCTGTGGAGAGGCGAGCCCGCTCAGTAATGCATGTTTTTGATGCATGCATGAACTGTAATGAAATAAATGCTACAGGTCTGAATCTAATCCAGGTGCCGACTTGGCGTAGTTATGATGGCGCTTGATGATGTATTTATGCGGGTTGATGTAAACAAAAACTTTTTTCAAAAACGATGCTGTGTGCATGATGTTATTTTGGAAAACGGAGGAAGGGAAATATTTGTCTCTCAACATGCCCTGGCTATGTGTAAAATCCAAATACACTAGACGGTTCACAAAAACCCCAGAAGTGCAAGTTCGGACACCAGCCAATCAGCCTCCAATACCTCCAATTGTAATGAAATAAATGCTACAGGTTTGAATCTAATCCAGGTGTCGCCCATAGACGTAGTTCTGATGGCGCTTGATGTTGCATTTATGCAGGTTGATGTAAATGAAAACTGTTTTGAAAACAATGCTGTGTGCACAATGTTATTTGAGGAAACAGAGGGAGGGAAATATATTTCTCAACATTTTTGGCTATGTGTAAACATAGCCTAAACCTTTCTATCTTCATGGAGACTAAACCAGAACAAGTTAGAGGTCAGATCTGTGGAGAGGCAACCCCATTTCACAGTCAGAACGCCTGTTTTTCCAGGTATCTTTGAGCTACAAAATCATCTGTAATTTAATAAATGTAAGGTAGAACTGTTTAATGTCATAATGTGGAATATTTCAATCCAAGCAGTATAGACATATTCATAGAAACAAGCAGGTGACGGACTCTCAACCAAAAAGTTACTTAGTGCATGAGGAAAAATCATCGATACTAAAGACTAGACTTGAGAGTCAATATTGACTCCAATACCATAATCATAATAAAAACACTTTTTATTTAGACAATAGAGTGTGATTTTCAGAATTAAATCACAGTACTTTCTTTTATACTCCTATGTGTTCTTATATCTGTGTAATCCCTCAGTCGCCGAAGTAGGTTCCAGTGGTCCATGGGCATACACGTCTAGTCTATGTGCTCATATACTTTTTATTATTTATTTCATTCATAAAGTATAAAAAGGCATCAACAGTGTCACATCAAACAAACAAGAAATGAATGAAAAGGATCAAAAAGAAGAGTCATCTTATGTTATCTGCCCCCTTTTCCTTTTTCCAGACAATACATCAACACTGATAATCACTTTAAAACATTTCAAATCAGTACATTTCCGTTCAGTCACAATCAATCAAATCAATTGCAAACTGAAATCTTCACTGTTATGCACAACAACTTACTTTTCGTTTTCATACGCACACATTGCACTGGACTTTATGTGTTTTAAAATGCCATTATTCTAATTTATTCTTTTATATCTTCTATAAATTAACTCCTTTCACAGAAATGCTTTGCTCCATAACCTTGGTTTTGAATCTGTTTTTTTTTTTTAAACATATAGGTTCTTTTTATATTGTAGTGGCTCTCGTCAAACAATCTTTGAATATTTACAGGTAATACATTGCACTTTTGCTTTATACATTACTTTGAGGATACTTATACTTGTTCTGATACAGCTCAAGATGATTCAAAAGATATTCAGGAAAGGTTCATTTTTATCCTGTGACTTTTTTTTTAGTATCGATACCTGCTCAAATGAGTATCTAGTTTCGATACAAGTTTTAGGTTATGTTCACACTGAAACGT
The DNA here is from genome assembly GCF_026225935.1 of Boleophthalmus pectinirostris. Classification (NCBI taxonomy): domain Eukaryota; kingdom Metazoa; phylum Chordata; class Actinopteri; order Gobiiformes; family Gobiidae; genus Boleophthalmus; species Boleophthalmus pectinirostris. Next base: position 15,455,106 of record NW_026571299.1, read on the forward strand.
ATCACCGTATTGGAAACAATCTACATCCAGACACATCGTTTCTGTGTCCGCAAGCCTTCTCTATCCACACAGCTTTCAGCATATTTGTTTATGTTGTAATGGAAAAATACATTTTTGCTACTATGTGCAGTTATTCACAGTTTTCATTGTGTGTTTTATATCCTGTTTTAATGAGAGCCGCTCTCCTCATATTAGGGAGTAACTGTCCTTGCATATGTTTTGGGGCATCATGACCCAGCACAGGTGCAGATGTTCCCTTTCTTTTGATAATACTTGGTTAGACACTCCAATATATGTCTGACGCTAGTTCAGACAGAGTTACAACCCTGCACTGAACAGACTTGTCCTCTGCCTCTCTTTGCAAAGATATTAAATAAACTTTTATTTTTGTTGCTTCAATGGATGTCTGTTATTTAAAAAAATAATTTTCCACGACAACGTTTTACAGAAACTTAAAACCGCATAGTTCGTTTGCATAAACTGAGCGCTCAAAAAACAGCTCGCTATTGTGCGCTGATGCGGTTCAGCTTCTGTCGGACTAAAGGACACGACTCAGTGGCATATGTGTGTTCTTTCTATGACAGAGGGGTGTTCTGCTGATGTTGAGTCTGTTCTGTGCTTCTATCGCGTTGGAGATGGTTCATGTTAAACTTTTCAGAGATTATACGTCTGCAGGTCATACACATAGACCGTATATATGAATGGACATATATACTAGCCTCTTAGCGTTTTGGTGGTGAATTACTTCACGGCGCATAGACCTACATCAGCTTACCAGCATTTTCAGGTGTCCTCACAGTGCCAGGTCAGATTTGTACTCAGATGAATTTGTGGGAGCTGGCTGCACCAGAGCCATTTTCCATCGGATTAGTGTGGACGAACACTGCATCTACAACGAAAACGACTCAAATACATACTAGTGTGGATGGGGCCTTAATATTGATCATTATCTGATTTTCGATACTTCTGACAACCCTAATTATAGGAATTCGATTTTGAATAACTGAGGTACATAACAGCTGGTACATTTACATTGCCAGTATACACCAGATAGCCAGAAAAATCAGATAACCCAATAATTAGATTGTTTTGTTCGTATGTTTACATGCCCAAGAGACATCTGTTAATCTGTTTTGGCCACATTAGTTTGTTTTTTTTCTGAATAATCTTTCTGCACAAATCAGAAGAAATCATCTTACTCACATCAGATCTAACTGTTTACATGACATTTAAAGGTGCATTGTGTAACTTTTCTGGTGGAGGCTCTGTCATTTACTCAGAGCACCTTTAAAAGATATAATAGGGGAGAGTCATTACAACAAATTGCGTACATCCTGCCACGCAATTGACCACACAATATGCTATAGCGTACTTGAAATTAAGTTACATATTATTGAATGTATTGAATTACCATTATAGCATGCCTAATTTACTCACAGAAGTTAATTATGTCGGACTCAACAGTTTTATGTCACTTTAGGGAAATGTAATGTACGGTTTAACCACTGGGCAATTGGAACAAATGCATTTACGAGATGGGCAGTAGCAGAATAAGCACTAGCCAGATTAGCTCCAATGCCATTATGCTAAGTGTGCATTAAAGTAGTATAACTCTAAATGCTGTTATTAGTGTTAAAAATGTGGCTACGCTTAAACAGAGGTGGGTAGTACTCAGTGATATTTTCTCTGTTACATTTACTTGAGTAACTTTTTATAGAACTTGTACTTTTTAAGAGTACTCATGCTTTTATTTTTACTTCAATTAAAATAAAATAAATAAATATAAAATACTCAAGCAGCAATATTCTTGAGTAAAAGTTTAGGTTCCTCTTCCCACTGCACTGGAAAAAAAAACAATATCTAAGTAAGTTAAAATGAATTAAATTAAGAACATTTTACTTTATTTGAGTCGATTCAACACAAGCAAAATGATCTACAAATGGAATCTACAAAAGTGTGTGTTTTTTGTTTTTTTTTATTCAAGAAACATTCAATTTTGTTGCGTATTTTAAGTGTAAAAAGTTGATGTTTTTCTTATTTTAAGTGTAGCAAGATGTATTTCCATATTTTAAGTACAAAAAGTCTTGTTCCACTGACAGATCATTTTACTTGTCAAATGAAATTTACTCAAATCATGGAGTGCGTATACCTGCACATCAGTATCCCGGTTATGTCAGTATTCAGGTTACTGCGTATACATGTGCACTGAGAAACTGGGACACTCATATCCGCGTATACATGATCAAATGGAGTATCCCGGTTTCTTGACATAATCTTACAAATATGCAAGCGCAAAAATTAAGTTAAATCAATTTCATAAACCAGGAAAAATACAAACCATGAGCTCCTTTGGTATAAGAAGCTAAGGAGCTACGAGATCTCCCACAATCCACTGTGCAGATCAAACAAAACAGATTCTTCATTAAAATCTTCTGCATAAATAAACTCAACTTTACAACATATAAACCATAACCACTGTAGAGCCACATCAGTCCGTTTGATCAGATAATTCAGCTCTGATCACATTTGTTTACGTTTTACAGAAACAAAACTTAAGACCGCATCGCTAATTAGCATAAACTGTTAACGGTGATAAAAACAGCTCGCTCCTTGTGCCGCTGATGTGGTTCAGCTTCTTTTGGACTAAATGACACGACTCAGTGGATTATGTGTGTTCTTTTTGTGACAGAAGAGGTGCTAATGATGGTAAGTCTGTTCTGTGCGTTTACAGTATAAGAGATAGTTCATGTTTTAGCTTTTCAGTGATCACACGAGTGCAGGTCGTACGAGTGCAGACTGTACGTGTGCAGTTTTAGCGCAGCTCTTAATTTTACAGTCATTTCACTCGTGTGGTCCCTTTATTTATGTTGGTCAATTTATTTATGTTGGTCTATTTATTTATGTCGCTACTGTTGTGGTGAAAAGACTGGAAAGTGTTTGTCTTTTGGACGCATGCACACTCAACTTTATGTTGCAGTAACCGGGATACTGCGTGTACATGCCACAAGTATCCCGGTTACTATCAGAATAAACCAGCTACAGTAACCCGGTTTCTAATAACCAGGATACTGCCATAACCGGGATACTGAAACCGGGTTACTGCGTATACATGCACCATCAAGAAACCGGGATACTCAAAAAACCCGATCATAACCTTGTTATTGATGTGCATGTATACGCACTCACAGTAAAATTTTCTTAATTCAAGTCATCTTAACTTGATTAGATTTTGGTTTTTGCAGTGTGTGAGTAGGTCTACAAGTGACAAAATCTTTATGTTGACAATATGAAATGATTTGAATATGTGTATTTCTTTCATAATTTCTTCAGATATGACTTAGTTTTTCTCATTTTTGAGTCTATCAATTGAAAATACCAAATTTTGTGCTTTATTTTTTATATTTTTTTTACCATAGACTGTATAAAGAAGTGGAATAAGGGAGTGTGATGTCAGCCATAGCGTTCGACACAGTTACAGGAGCAAATTTGGAGCAGTTTCATATTAAGAACAAGAAAATAGTGAAACAAAAACACCAGGATCACATAGAGTGGGTTAATATGAACATTTTAGGACAAAAATGAAGAGGCTCACTGCAGCAAGTACAGAGAGTTTTTCAATAGAAGGTGAACAGGAGCTGGAGCTGATGGAGCCAAAAGGGCCCAAATGCTCACTCCCTATTTGGAATGAGGCGGCTACAGGTTAGCTATGTCCATTTACTCATTATAGTCTATAAAATTAAATTCCTCTTTAAATTCCTTAAATGAAATGTTACTTCTTGAACTGCAAAAACATTTGGCCAAGATATTTAAGATATATAAGATATAAACACTTAACTCTCTCAGAAAATGACTTAAAAGTAGTCAAAATATCTGTCCATGCAACAAGATTATTTTAATTGACAAGTTATTGTAAAATAAACTACCACTAGACTAAAATGAAGCAATCCCAGAACTAGTAAGTAGATAATAATTCTGAAAACAAGATGAATAACCTGATATAACTTTTAAAATCGTGTCCAGATCAGAGAAATTTGCAGTGTGACTTGAGTATTTTGAAATAAGGTTTCCCTAACTTGAGTACAATTTTTGGCTGCTCTACCCACCTCTGCATTTAAAGAGTAAAATGGCCATGACTCCAAATACAAACCATCACCATGTATTTATAAATGCTTTTTTGTTTATTTTTTATTTTTTAACTTGAAACCTTCCTAGTGCCTGCAGTCCTTGGTTTGCTAATTTTTCCACCTCAGACAAAATCAGAGGAAATGCAAACTAAACACTCCAAGGACAACATAATTATTAAATCTTTCATTAAACTCTCCCCGAGGATCAGGGCTTTTCAAAGTGTTTGTTATAAAAATATATATATTCAATTGAGGTTTTTACAATTTTAGATTTGCAATGTAGATTTTCCAATCAGAATTCAGTTCACAGTGCACTATTTAAAGGGGACATATAATGCAAAATCAACCTTTATGAGCGTTTAATCGTGTTATGCTGGCATTCCCTCATCATTAGTTACTCACAGTTGTATTTCAAGTGATGCGTTTATGTTGGAGTAATTCTATTGTGCTGCATTTGAGGTTTGAGTGTTCAGAAAATTTCAGTTTTCACCCTATATAGTTTAAGTAGCCTAATTCATCAGCCGGTTTCACTTCGTGGAAACCGTCTGACCTTGCACCATTAGAATTCATTTGCTTGACGGTAGGTGGGTACTTTTTTATTTAAACAATCGCTGCTATTTGGTTGTGACATATGTAATGCTCCGGAACGCTCAGTAATGTCTGAGTAATTGCTGGCACAACACCAAACAAAGCAGAGAGTGAAAATCCTTGATCTTGGGAATCGTTGCCATTTGCCAACACAGAATGTACGGCTTCGTCTACATCCATCTCGATCTCTTTGTTTACTGTTGTGCTGTACCACAAAAGTGACCCAGATAGGCGCTTGAGTTTGACGTCATGGCTTCACAGCTTCACAGTCCACAACTTCCAGGGTTCTTGCAAACTAGTGTATTCTGATTCCTGAACTAGTCGCTGGAGAGAAATGAAATTGAGTGGAGGCACTAGGTGGCACCGGCCTGGCTAATAGTTTAACACAATGCCAGACAAAAACATGTCATCTTTAAATACATCCAGGAGCCTTTGAACTGCCAAACTATTACATACAACATGCTTGCACTTCCTAAAATGTCCACTAAAGACAGGGGGGTTTATAATGCGCAGATGAAATTATATTTATATTTAGCTGGGCTCTTTCAGTCAATCAATTGTGCAATCCCAGTTTGTGAATACATACATTTCTATTCAAGTGGGAATCTTTTTTGTCTCATTTTGTTTAAAAGTGCTGCTTTTACAATACATAAGTTGGGTATGTCCGCTTTTTGATTTATTTGCCTTTACCACCACAACTACGACTGCTTCCAATGGGGTTCATTTGGTCTTCCGATAATTTATGTTATTAGGTTCTTTTTTTTCAGATCAACAGTTTGTTTTCATACCTGTTTTCTGGACTGCTCAGTAGCGAGGGATATTGTCCTGAGGAAGTTGGACTGTAACTTGTTAACTTGAAAAAAACAAAATGTGGAAGGAAGCAGCTGTTTTGAGCTGTGGAGCCTATTAATAAAGTATTACTCAAACATGTGTGAAGGAAACAAAACACAACTCCAGGCATGATGAGTTAACAACATTATAACATGTCTTAAAGCTCACAGGATCCAATTTTGTGTAATATGGGACCTTTAATCAAACATTCTGTACTTCATTACAGCATTAAAATTGTCCCTATTATACTAAACCAAAAAAATCTCTTGGAACATTGTATTTCACATTTTGGGCCAATTAAATGTGAATTCTCGCAAAATCGATCACTAGCACTATTGCATTTTTTACTTTTCTACTACATCTGCAATTACTACTTCAATAGTTTTTGAAAATGTAGTATTACTTAAAGGTTGTATGGAGGATTTTTTTGTTTTGTTTCAAATTGTCGATGAAAGTTCAAAATAAAATTATAGAGATGCAGCAGCCTTGTAATTATGTTGACCAAAAAAAAAAAAGAATGAAAATCCATCAACTGTGGATGTGATGGGGGCAGATAAACATCAGTCAATAGAAAACAACGCTACCTCTTTTTCGATTGGCTGTTGGGTTGTCAATCAAACTCCCTACGTTTCTAGCGTCACTGAGTTACCGGCGCACTGGGATTATGTGGTTTACGTTCACCTCATGCACTGATGCTGTTAACTCAACCAACACAGCGGTTCTTAGCGTCTTTTTCGAACTGTAGCTTCCTCTCACACAAAGTTTTGCACAGACTTTGTTGTGACGACAGACAAAATTTCACGACCAGTTCGCCACAAAAGAAAGTCTGTTTTTGACGTAGCTGAAAGAAGAAGAGAAGGGGAAGAGGAGCGAAGCGCGACAATTGAAAACGGACAAACAGTCGCTGCATTTCTCTTTCCTTGGAAAAATCTTCTATACAACCTTTAAAGGTAGACTATGTAACTTTTTGGTTGGGGGTCCTCAGTATGACATTAAACCCACCTACCTTACATTTATTTAGTTACAGGT